>NC_045435.1:4923830-4933735 GCF_002776525.5 Piliocolobus tephrosceles | reverse complement strand
TTTTTTACAACTGCATATGTACTACATTTTCTTCATCCAGTCTTCCACTGATGGTCATTGAGGTTGATTCTATGTCTTTGCTATTGTCAGTAGTGCTGCAAGGAACATATGTGTATATGTGTTTTTTTGATAGAACAATTTATAATGCTTTGGATATATACCCAGTAATGCGATTGCTGGGTTGAATAGTTGTTCTGTTTTTAGCTCCTTGAGGAATCACCACACTGCTTTCCAAAATAGTTGAACTAATTTCTACTCCCACTTGTAGTATTTAAGCATTCTCTTATCTCCACAACCTTGTCAGCATCTGTTATTGTTTGACTTTTTAATAGTAGCCATTATAACTGGTGAGAGATGGCATCTCATTGCGGTTTTGATATGCATTTGGGAAAAGGACAGTCTAGTCAATAACTAGTGTCAGAGAAACTGAATATCCACATGCAAAAAGAATGAAATTAGACCTTTCTCTCTCACTATATACAAAAATCAACTCAAATGGATTGAGGACCCAAATATAAGATCTGAAACTATGAAACATATGGAAGAATACATAGGAGAAAAGCTCCATGATGTTTATTTGGGCTATAATTTTTGAATATGATCTCAGATTCATAGGTAACAAAAGCAAACGATACACAAATGGAATTACATCAAACTAAAAAGATTCCTCACCGAGTGTAGAAACAACCTACAGAATGGGAGGAAATATTTGCAAAGGATACATCTAATGAGGGCCTGATATCCAAAAATACATAAAAACTCAAACAACTCGATAGCAAATAACCCAATTAAGCAGTGGGCAAAAGATCTGAATAGACACTTTTCAAAAGAAGATATACAGATGGCCCAAAGGTATGTGAAAATATGTTCAGCATCACTAATCCCCAGGGCAATGCAAATCAAAACCACAATGAGATATTACCTCACTTCTGTTAGAATGATTATTACAAAAAGACAAAAGATAACAAGTACAGTGAGGATGTAGAATAAAGGGAACCCTTGTACACTGTTAGGGGAAACATAAACTGGTATAGTCATTATGGCAAACACCATGCAGGTTTCTAAAAATATTAAAAATAGAACCACCATATAACCATATTATCCAGCGATCCTACTAGTGGGTATTTATATCAAGGAAATAAAATCAGCATGTTAAAAATATATTTGTACTTCCATGTTTATTGTATCACTCTTCACAGTAGCCAAGATACAGAATAAACCTAAGTGTCTATCCATGGATGAATAGATAAAGAAAATGTGGCATATATACACAATGGAATACTATTCAGCCATAAAAAGAGTAAAATCCTGTCATTTGTGATAACATGGATAAACCTGGAGAGCCTATGTTAAGAGAAATAAGTCAGGCATAGAAAGACAAATACTGCAGGATATCTCTCATATGTAAAATCTGAAAAACAGTTGATATCATAGAAGTAGAGAGTAGAATTTCCTTTTGTGATTTCAAGCTTTCTATCTATTTTCTTCTTTGCTTACTGTTATCTCAACATTGCTACAATTAAGGAAGTGCCTACTACCCTTATGAAAGGCCAGTCTTCCACTTGTGCTCCAGATCCTGTTCTGTCTCATCTTTCAAGGTCATCGTTTCTGAAATTTCTCTCTTTGGCAACAACAATTTCTCCCTCTCTGTTGTATTATCTTCATCAATATAAAACATTCTTTGGGGTCTTCCATCTATTAAAAAATCCTGCTTTAAAAAATAATAGCCACATTTTCCTATTTGTTTTACAGCACAATTTCTTATAAAAGCTGTCAGTAGCTTCATATCCACTTCTCAACTTTCGTTTGTTAAGTTCAGCCAGAATTCTGCTCCTGACCACTCCACTGAATCTGCTTTTACCCAATCATCAATGGGCTTCATATTTTCAAATACAGTGAACCCTTCTCAGCTTTCAAATTACCTCATCTCTAGGCTTATTCTATCCAAGTTGACAATTGCATTTTCGAAAACTAATACTATTCTATACTTCTTGTATATTGTACGGTATTGTATTTCCTTCTGACTCCCTGGCTGCTCCTCCTTAGTTTTCTTTGCTGAGCTGTTTCTTTAGATCTCTGAATATTTCAGGACTTAAATTAGTTTCCATTTCTTTCTAGATTTATTGTCTTTTCTAGGAAATCTGATCCATTGCAATGGCTTTAAATATCTAAGTGATAATAACATCCCTAGTCCTGATCTTGTCCCTGAACTCCAGACTCACAACCAGCTGTTACTTTAAATCTCCACTTAAGTGTCTAATAAATATCTCAAAGTTAACTAAACTAAATAAAATCTTGGTCCACAAACTCTTTTGCTTATGCAACTGTAGTAATGTTACCACCATCTACCAGTTCCTTAAGCCAAAAACCAATGAGGTGGCATTGATTCCTCTCTTATCTTAAGCTAGGCAGCCAACGTACCCCAAATCCTATCAGTTCAAACTCATCATGTTCTCAATCCCTGTAATCCTCTTCATCTCTCCTGCTCTCACTCATTGCCTAGTTTGCATGCTTGACTGCTTACAAATCACTTGCCAGAACTATTTTTAAAATCAGAAATGATTATTTTTTCACTTATCTGGTTAACTAACCCACTTTGTTTGCTTCCTGTTGTTTTTACTACAAAATCTATATTCATCACCCTGGCATTTTGGATCCTGAATTAGACCCTGCATATCTCTGTGACTTCATCTCACAACAATCATTGCATTTGCTGATGCCAGTCCCACTGTCACTTTTCCTGTTCTTGCTGTTGCCCTAATATGCCAAGTTGTATAACCTCTATGTCTGTTTTTTACATTTGACATGTCTCTCCCTTTACAGTGGCTGGCTCCTATTATTTTATAATTTCTAAGACTAAATATCACTTTTCTACTAAGGCTTTCTCTTAGTCTCCAATAAAAAGTACTTCCTCAGTCTCTTCATCACATTGTCTGGTTTTATTTTCATCCTGGAACTGATACTTTATTATTTCTTCATTTATTTACTATGCTTTTAATTTTTTTGTCTTCTCTTAAAATGTCAGCTCCATGAAGCAAGCACCTTACTGTATTCTTCTCTGATTTATCTCCAGTGCCTAGAAAATGTGTGAAATAAATATTCAGTGCATAAGTGCATTTTGTACACCTTTGCATGCATTTTTGGTGTTTCTTATAACAGATCTCTACAAATAAAATAATCGGGTCCTAAGCCATTTGTTTTCTGAGAAGCTTGTACCTATATTAGGGTGTCCAGATTTAACAAATAAGAAATATTAGACTTTTTTATCCATTCGTCTATCAACGGACACCTAGGTTGCTTCCATATCTTGGTTTTTGTGAATAATGCTGCTATAAATATAAAAGTGCAGACATCTTTTCAAGATACTGATCTCATTTATTTTGGATATACCCAGAAGTTGGATTGCTGGATCATGGTGGTTGTAATTCTCATTTTTGAAGAGGTTTCATGCAGTTTTTCATAACGGCTTTACCAATTTTAATTCCCACCAAGAGTATGCAAGCGTTCTCTTTTCTCCACATCCTTGCCAAAACTTCTTTCTGGTCTATTTGAAAATAGACATCCTAACAAATGTAGGGTGATGTCTCATCGTAGTTTTGACTTGTGTTTCTCTGATGATTAAGTTATATTGAACATTTTTTCATATCCTAATTGACCATTTATGTGTTTTCTTTTGAGAAGTGACTTATGCGGCTTTTATAAAGAAGGACATTTTGTCATTTGCAACAACAGGATGATGCCGCTGTACATTATGCTAAGTGAATAAGCCAGACACAGAAAGACAAATACTACATGATATGGTTTGGCTCTGTGTCCCCACCCAAATCTCATCTTGAATTATAATCCCCCTGTGTCCAGGGAGAGATGTGATGAGAGATGATTGGATCATAGGAGTGGTTTCCCCCATGCTGTTCTCATGATAGTGAGGGAGCTATCACAAGAACTGATGGTTTTAAAAGTGTTTGACAGTTCCCCCTCCACGCTTGCTCTCTCTTGCTGCCTTGTGAAGATGCTGCCTGTTTTCCCTTCACCTTCTACCATGATTGTAAGTTTCCTGCCTCCCCATCCATGTGGAACTCTGAGTCAATTACATCTCTTTCCTTTATAAATTACCAAGTCGCAGGTAGTATCTGTATAGCAGTGTGAAAACAGACTAATACACTGCATCATCTCACTTGTATGTGGAATTTAAAAAAGTAAAACTCATAGAAACAGAGAATAGAAGACTGGTTACCAGAGGTCAGAGAGTGAGGCAGATAGGCAGATGTTGGTCAAAGGGTATGAACATTCAAATACAAGATGCGTAAGTTTTGGAGACCTAATGCATAGCATTGTGACTACACTTAATAATAATGTATACTTGAAATTTGTGAGGAGAGTAGATCTTAAGTATTCTCATCACAAAAAGAAAAATTGATAATGATATAAGGTGATAGGTATGCCACTTATAATAGCTTGGGACCGGCAATCATTTCACAATGTGTGCATGCATAAAAATGTCACATTGTACTCCTTAAATACAGTCCTGTGCCACATTAACACATTTTGGTTGACAGTGGACCACATATACGATAGTGGTCCCATAATATTATATTACTGTATTTTTACTATACCTTTCATATGTTTAGATATTTAGATATACAAATACTTATCACTGTGCTACAATGGCTTATAGTGTTTAGTACAGTAATATGCTGTGCAGGTTTTAGCCTAGGAAGAATAGGCTATACCATATAACCTAGGTGTGTAGTTGGCTGTATGATCTAGATTTACAATCTAAAGTGTTCCCACAATAACATCACCTAATTATGTGTTTCTCTGAAGTCATCTCTGTTGTTAAAGAACACATAGCTATATATATAATTTCTGACAATTATAGTTCAAAAAAGCTGGGAAAAGAAAAAGGAAATATGACACTCAGTTAAATTAGATTTTTAGATAAACAATGACTATTTAGTTTAAGTATGCTTTGTGCCATATTTGGCACACACTTGTGCTAAAATATTTACTTATTATATACTGGAAATTCAAATTCAATGGAGCATCTTGTATGTCACCTGACAACATTAACCGATATGTATTTTTAACCAAAGTTGATAAAAATAATGATGACTTGTTTCCCTTTTCATCATTTATAAATATGCATTAGCTGAACACACACACAGATGGACAAAGGTCATTGAGTATAAAAGAAAGATGAATATCTATACCTAGATTACAATCTATTTCACAAGATATAACTTTTATTTCATTGACATTGTGCTTGAAGCTGTAGTCATTTTATGCAATTCTCCAGGTGCTCAATAGAAGTGTTTTTGAATCCATGTGAGTCTTAATTAGATCATGAAGTTGCTTTGATCTGATTGGACTTTGTGAACTGTTATTTTCTCCAGATAAACAATAATACTGAGGAAATCCATTTCTTGTTGGGGTGATGTGATATGCATGTTGAAGAATAAGCAGAAGCCTGGCTCATTTGTCTGTGAAATTAAAACAACATTACGAGAATCAAATCTTGAATGTGTTAGGTTACTGAGGATACTCAGAAAACATTAGGAGTATCTCTGGAAAAACAGTTTCTTAATCTAAAACTTTCCAAATATTCACTTAAAACTTTGTGTCTCTGTGTTTTTATCTTTCTCTATAAAGAAATGTAATGCTCTAAGTAGACGTAAGATTAAGTTCTTTAAAAAATTACTAGCAAAGAAAGTTTAATGTGAAATTTAACTGTTGTTGTGTCACTGTAAACTCATATAAGAAACATGCTGACTAGACGTGTGAGAATGATATCAAGATATATTTTTGTCATGTTTTTCTTTATTAATCCATTATAAGATTCTAACAGGAACTCAAAAAGGAAATATAAAATCCTAGGAGTCACATTAAATGAAATAGCATTGAACACTCTAAAGTAAAAATGATTCTCATTAGGGGGTCTCTGCATTTTGAAAGCCTTAAAATTAAAAGTGCTGTAAGTAATTTTTATAATAGCTGAAATTTTTGGTTTATGCTAGATTAGAGACTGCATTAGGTGGTGAGAGCATCCTGTATATTGTACTCAACCGTAAAGGTTTGACTGTTCAATTTAGAATTTTCATAAAATATAATATTGTCAGAGTTCTTACTATTATTAATTGTTAATGACTTTTTTCATCTGTGACTTAAGTCAGCTGGGTTTGCCATTATCATGAGCAACAGTGAGGGGAAGGAAAGTACAAAGGCACCATAGTGAGATGTCTGACCCCACCAGTCTGTAACCATTTCACCATTGTATTCAGAACTATAAAATAAATAATTGTATTTCAATCACATCATTATAAGTGGTAGCCATTGTTAATGTGAAGTGCTTACCATGGTGTGTATAAATAGATACTGTTTGATATTTAAACCAGCATCTGAACTTTCCACCACCTACAAATGAAATTTGTCTACTAATGAATGTCTCAGACAATCCACCATGAATTTGAAAATAGAAGCTAGTGACTCATGCAGCATCACCTGTTCCCCTTTTCCTCTATGCCTTCTTGCCCTCAAATGTCAGCATTCAAGTTCAAGGTATCAAAGAAAGAGCAAGCTCCCTGGTCTCAGAGGATCTCGGTTTGAACTCTGTAGAGGAGGAAAGATTTCTTTCCCTACTCATTACTAGGTTCATAGCTGAGGCACCTATAACAAAAGACAGATTAACAAGCATAGACATTTATTTAATATAAGTTTTATGTAATTTGGGAGGCTTCAGAAATTAAGACCCAAATAAACAGGGAAACCTGTGTTTTTTTTATGTTTAGTTTGATGAAGAAATGGATAGTTGTAGAGAAGTGTGATTAGACAAAGGAGGGCTAATCAAATGGTAATAAACTGGAAGGAACTTAGAAGGGTCTATTTGTTCAGATTCTTCTCTGTTATCTTCAGAGATTAGGGTATTGGTTTTCGTTGGGTATGGAGTGGCCATCACTGGAATGAAGATTTTGTAAACTGCTTCAGAAGAGAAGGACCAGAAAAAGATGAGAGTGGCTTTCCTGCCTTTGTTATTTTCTCACATGCGAAAATACCATATTTTGGAGTAGCATGTCTGGAACCTCATCTACTTTATACTATTAACCACATCTGAGCAAACAACAATAACTCCATTGAATTCTAATTTGTATTTATAATATGAATCCTTGATTATTTAATGAGGAAAAAAGTAACCTAAGAAAAGCACTTATCATCATCCTTTACATTTATAATAGGGATTCAAAAAATATTCCCTTACTCCTCCTCCCAAGTCCTAGAGTCACTATACTTTATTAGTCTTTTACTCTTACTGAGTGTATATTATGTATCAGAAAATATTGCATGGCTTCATTTATGGTGTTGCTTTTAATCCTCACCATGCTTTTATGAAGTCGTTTCTATGATTTCTATTATTCCTGTTTATAGGGGAGAAAAACAAGATATCAAAGTTCAAAGATGTTAGTTACCCCTGGGTGTTTCTTTGCTCCCTTAACCACATGACTGCTTACCATTTGAGAATATAAGGCTTTAGATAAATATTACACTAAATAATACTCTATTTTTCCATTAACTATGTTTCAATTCAAGTATTCAAAGTGTATTAGTTGTCTGAGTATAATGCACTATATAGGCACTATGGAAAAATGAGTATCTAACTAAGAGTCTCTTATCTCAAGAAACTCAAAATTGGAAGCAATCCTTATTAGTTCTAACCTCAAATCCATTGGCTGAACTATGAGTCTTATTTTATGATCACTTAGAACAAAACGAAGACAACAACCATATTGTATTCCCTTGGGCTATTAGAAATCAGAAATTACTAATATAGATAAATTGCCAAGACATGCAGCTGAGAATTTATGCACATGCTAATGAAATCTGGTCACCAGGGCAATTTACTGAAGTTAAGGCAACTCAATTAGAAGAAAAAGAATAATGGATATGGAATTAACTCTAACGTGTAATTTTAATAGTAGATGCAAAGAGTTCAGCTTACTTTCTATACTGCAGGAAGAGATTATAAAATTTAGACACGAATTTATTGATATTTAATCCCGATTATAATAAAAACTTGAAAAAAATAAAAGCATTTAATTCTGTTTCCCATAAGCATTGGGATTTTGAAATGAGAGTTTTATTTTATTTTTAAATGAAGACCAAATGTTCTTCTTTGGTTATAAGAGAAGCCCCAGAGTCATATTGTAATAAAATGTAATTAAAAACTGATAAATTAGTAAACTTTGTGCAGCTTAAAATAAGCCTTCTCATACAGGACAATGAACACTACATTAATGCAGTTGTCTGCTATAATCTCTATATTGTTCAGGGCCTGAGTTCCAGCATCATTTTAAATTTTGAAATAATGGAGACATTAGACAGAGTGACTTCACAAAATTGAGCAGTATACTTTCAGATTATAGAATGAAAAATTAATTCCATTTTTTTTTTTTTCAGAGCTGTAATAAGAACTAGATTCTTAAGGAGGCATTTAGATTATTCATTTATTTCGAGGAGTAAGATCACTGTATTAGATTGAATGTGAAACTATTTCACTCTTTGGTTGTTGATTGGCCAACATTATCTATTGAATTTTATGTATTAATACAGACAGTGAGTTATCTATGTTTTTAACACAGAAACATTGGTTATAAATGAACAAAAATATATTGGATCTAAAAATTTCTATCTGTCAAAGGCATTTCTTTGACATATTCCATTCTACCTATCAAAATACTCAAATCCTCTATTAAAATAAACACTAAAAACAGTTTCTGGCTAAATACTAACATAACTGAATTTAAACTAAACATGTCAGAATATTATCTATCACGTTAGCACTTTTTGACTCAATTTTATTATCCAAGATGTTGCGCATTTATTTCAATTTTTCTGTAGTTGCCCAAAATATTTTGTGAACTAAATTTGGAAATTATCAATAGACTTAGAAGCATGTCTATTTGAATACTCAGAATTAAACAGAAAAATGGAGTTTTGGAACTCGTCTTTTGGGAAAACAATTATATATGAATGTATGTATATCTGTGCTGTGTAAAAGATTGTGGATTAATAAATACAGTATCATTAACTGGCTATTTCAGAAGGGAGTTGAAAAATAGAAAACTTATATTTAAATTTTATTTAATATTTCTTGAAATTGTTTCATTGGAATGATGAAAATCACATATATAATTAAGGAAAAAACCAATGAAGTTATATTTAAAGATGTGTAAATACGAAAATTACAAAAAAAGAAAATGCCTTCCTCCTCATAGTGATAGGGCTCGGATGAGTGGAGAAACACCAGGGTTCTTCATCTCGATTCTAATTAGAAAAAACGCCAGGGACACACGTGGAGTAGCTTTAAGGAGCAGAAAGTTTAATAGGCAAGAAAGAAGGGGAAAGAAAGAAAGAAGCTCTCCTATACAGAGACAGAGGGAGGGTAGCTCCAAAGCCGAGAGAGGTGTTATATATGAAGTTTCAGTGCCACAAAAGAAATAGTGCTCGAATATAAAATTTTCTTCTTAATTTTCAGCAAGGCTGAAAATTCTATAGAATTTTCTATAGAAGGGTGCACTCTTACAGATGGAGCAATGGTGAGCTCAAACTTGGACAACGCGGGGGCGGGGGGGGGGGGGGGGGGGGGGGGGGGGGGGGTAGCCCCGCGGCGCTGCGGCCCGTGACGGGGGGGGGGGGAGGGGGTTCTTATCCCCAACGCACATGGTCCCTGCTGCTGTGTGCTCCCCTATTGGCTAGGGTTAGACGGCATAGGCTAAACTGATTCCGATTGGCTAATTAAAGAGAACGAGGAGGCCAGTGCTTTGGTGGGAGTCAGAGCAGAGCAGGTAGCAGGTAATTGGAAGGAGTTAGGGTGGAGCAGGTGATTGCAATGTAGGGTGGAGCAGGTGATTGCA
>NC_045435.1:4865017-4923820 GCF_002776525.5 Piliocolobus tephrosceles | reverse complement strand
TAGGGTGGAGCAGGTGATTGCAATGTAGGGTGGAGCAGGTGATTGCAATGTAGGGTGGAGCAGGTGATTGCAATGTAGGGTGGAGCAGGTGATCAAAATGAGTCAGGGTGGAGTAGGTAATTGAAAAAGGTTGCTTTAGGAGGAAGTTAAGTTTAAACGTAGAAGGCAAATAATTGAACATACCGACATATTAGTTCTTTGAAAAGAAAATTTGAACTCATATCTAACAGAAGGACCCCCGCCTTCAGGTAATATTAGCCTGCTATATTTGATGGCTAGAGGAGAGGGTGTCTAATTTGCTTAGGGCTCAGGGGGTTGGTTTGACGAGGCAGGTCATTCACGTAGCCTGCGAAAAAACTAGCCTTCCACCCTAGCCTTTTAATATGCAAATATAGAGCACGGTAATGTTCCACACACGTGGGGATGCGTGGGGGAGGGCATGTCGCCAGGCACATATGGGAACAAGGGCAAAAGGACAACGGTGGGAATCACCATGATGGGTGGACCCAGTTTCCAATGCCTGGCATTTGCATATCAAAGTTTGCCTGCCCGGGTCTAAGACCCAGGACTTTCATACTAGACACCAGCTGCGAAAAATCTTCCAAGGACCCCTTTTTCCCTCTCTCTAAAAGAATTTCTTAATAATTCCTACCTCAATATGGAATAAATATGTTGATTGTCATCACAGCCCTATACGAAAAATCTTCCAAGGACCCCTTTTTTCCTCGCTCTGTCTAAAATAATTTCTTAATAACTCCTACCTCAGTAGGGAATAAATATCTTGATTGTCATCACAACCCTATCCTGAGAAACTGAGATGTTTAGAGTTGTTACTTTCTAAATAACACACAACTACTAAATGTTAAGTCAAACTTTCTGATCTATCTATGTCCAAGATCCATGTTTTTAGCCTCTATGTGATAATCCTATTACTTCCCAAAAGCACCTCATTGTATTTTTTTCTGAAATTATATTTTTTTATTTGTCCTAGAGAATAAGGTAAAAATAACTTTAAAGCCTTTCTTTGATTGAGATATCTTTCTTGCTATATCGAGGATATGTGACTGCTTCATTAAGAGGTTACTCTTTGTGTCTGACTTATTTTTCTCAACGTAATGTTTTAGAAATTCATTCATGTTGGTTTTTATAGCCGCAGTTCATACCTTTTTATTTCTGGGTAGTATCTATTCCATGAATATACCACAATTTGTTTATCTCATCTCCTTTTGTGGGCATTTGGGTTGTTTCCAGGTTTTGGCTATTATTCATAAGGCTGCTGTGCTGATTCTTTCACAGGTGTTTTTGAGCACACGTTCTCCTCACTCCCAATTCTCTCAGGTAAGCACCTAGAAATGGAATTGCTGGGATACAAGGTAAGAAACTGCCAATGAGTTTTCCAGAGTTGTGCCACTCTACAGTCTCATCAGCAATGTGTAAGAGTTCCAACCTGTGTATGTCACTCATTTTCCTCTTTCTCTCAGAAACTGTGCAGAGCTTTTTGAAGAATACCCAAGCAATAAGAACACAAACAGCACTTCACTCTGACTTATACAAGAGTGTAATGCAATTGAAATCGAGAGTAAAGTCAAACTTCCTTTCTATAGCATTTCCTATTAGATCATATTGTGAGATGGTTCTTAACAATGGCTGAAGTTACTACCAAAACATTCTTCATAGATAAACTAACTCATAATGTCAGGTATAGACATGCCTGAAGGGATAGATTTTCCAAAGTGGAAGAGTGTGACAGTAATGAGTATTTGAATGCACATGTGAGACAGCCTTAACGACGTCTTTGACTAGTAGGGATTGAGCACAGTCAGAATTTAGAAAGTCTACTGATAAAAGCTGAGCCAGAAAAATATCACTATGAATCTCTGCCACAGCATTAAAGGAAAATATTAATATCTGATTGGACTTTAATGCTGCCTGATAAAGATAGATAAACACAAGCATTTTGCATATGGCCCACACATATACACAACTACAGAAAGTAAAATGACCCTCTCTCATAAAATCCAAAGCTTACTTCCTTACTACTTTTCTTCACAACTAGTTTTTAAGAAGTTACAGTGTCTGGTGCTGGGGGTGGGGATGAACATCAGGATTATTATTGCAGTTGACAAGCAGGGCAGCTAAGTTTTCCCAGTAGCTTGAAAAAAAAAATGCTTTGTGATGCTCTTTGGTTAACTTAATAGCACAGATAAACTAAAATAAACATGTAAGCAAATCATTCTTTTGTCTTTATTATATATATTTGTTCCTTGAAATTTCCAATAATTAATCTAGAAAAGGTTACTACACAGTATTTTTGCAGAAAGATAATTTTTACAGAATAAGTACATTATTGTTATTGCAAAAGTACTACTTCAGTGATTACTCATTTCTAAGACAAACATAAAAAGTGTATGGCCTTGTATTAATACACAATTTTTCCCCAAAAAGTTTATGTGGATGTTGGTTATTTGAATATATTTAACACACATTAAATGCATGTACTTGTTAGGCCAAACCGTGGATCTGTGTAACATCACACGTTAATGCATAATAAAATCATAATATGTCTGTGTTGGAAAAAAGTCACCCTGTAATACTGTGTCTAATATTGGGACTATAGTGAAAATAATTTCAAGCTCTAATTTAGATTTCCAGGAATACGTTTGCCATGCCTTGACAGCATTGGAACACATTCTCACAGATTTCCTGGGCCCTATTTACTTTGGCTCTTGTGGTGTCTCTGGCAATGGGAATGATATTAAAGTGTGATCTGGGCTTACTTATAAGGGAATAAAAGTTGTATCCCAGTCACCTATCATAATAATTCATGTCGATAAGTGGAAGAGATAATAGCCTGCCAGACAATAAGTAATATCCTATATTAAACTAAGTTTAGAGAAACTTTAAAAATGCATAAGAAGTTTGAGGAACAAGGTCCTTTATAAATGCCTGATTTGGAATAGAGAAGATATGTGGCTGATAAAGATGGTCAGATGACTTTAAGCAGTCAAGAGTTGGAAGCTATTTCTCTTACTTCCACTTTTTCATTCCTTTTCTCTCTCACACACATGTACACACAACACACACACACACAAGCACACACTTCCTATTACTGCTTGTCTTTTTCTGTTTTCACTGACTTATGCCATTATGAGAAACAGAAAAAAAATCCATCATAACAGGAACTCTGTGACACACACACTAAACAATACAAATGGCACACACAAAGCAAAGCTTAAAAAACAAATGTGAAAACAATGGAATCCAGGCTATTGCTGATACTCTTGGTAGTAGGAACAGTTTGAGAGTCATGCCCAAGTTTTCTGATGGAAAATGAGTGAATTCTTGTTATTTATTCTATACTTCTTTCAGTCTAAGATACAAAGTCACAGAAAGAAAATCCAGTTAACCATGTTAAGGTCACTTCACTTCTTCCAAAGTACAGAGAGAGAGAGAGAAAGATCTGAAGTGAAAGCACCAGTCACCAGAAATGGCAGCGGGAAAGATGGAGCTACTGTTTTCAAAAGGAAACCAAATGCAATTAGGATGATGAGCAGATATTGAGGACCGTAAACAAACAAAACTCTACAAAACTCTTCCAAACATATAATTCTGTCTTTATAAGCTGAAGATAAGTGGCGTTGAATCAGCTACTAATACAGATTTTTGAAAAATGACTGCCCTCACTAGGAAAAAAGCAAATTACAACAACAGCAAAACAGAAAATAAATGTGTTGGGAATTGGGAAATACAGATTGGATATTGATAAAGAACCTCCCAACCCCATCATTCTGACCATAGTTTGAATCCTGGCTCTCTCTCTTGAATGTTTTGTGATCTGGGACATCTTACTCTCTTCTCTGATCCTCAGATTTATTATTTTTCAATGGAAAAAATTTTACCTTCCTCAAACAGTTATACAAAATTAGCTACAATATATTAGAATACTTTGCACAGTGCCTGACAGTCAATTTTTAATATGTGATTGCTACTATAGATTATTATTTAATTATTATTATATAATCTATCATTAAAACAGTAATATATTATTATTTTTATTATTATAGAAAGGTTGACTTCTATCAAGTATATTCTACATTTTTTCAGGCAGGAAGAAGAATTATTAATCAAAATAATTGTTTCACTTTCCTTAATGTACTTAGAAAAGTGTTATCTATCTAAAAGACGCCAACGAAACTTTTTTTATTTTCCTGAAGGTAATATTTCATTAGTTTCCATGAATCAATAAACAAAAATTTGGTGAGCACACACAGTGGTGGATGGAATGCTCAAATACATTACAAAATGAGCAAGTAAACATATAGAGGATAAAGTGAATGGATATTATCTCATCAGAGTACAATAATTTTATTTTGTCTTCCTTACTAATTTTTTTCAGGATCCGCATTCTAGAGAAATTTAATTGTATTCTTCTTAAAGAGTTTTTATGAAGATGATCCTCTTCTTTTAGTCTAGTGTCTAGTCAAGTATAGCATCTTGCTAAGGAAAACTGAATGTGCAGTATTGATGATTACATGAGTCTGCTGTAGCTACCATAATGAAATACCACAGACTGGGTGGCTTAAACAATAGAAATTTATTTTCTCACAGTCTGGAAGTTAGAAGTCCAAGATCAAGATAATGCTGAGACTGATTTCCTCTGACACCTTACCACTTTGGCTTGTACATGTAATCTTCTTTTGTGTCTTCACGTGGTCTTTTCTTTGTGTGTCTATGTTCCAAACTTTTTTTTATAAGGAACCCAATCATATTATATTAAGGCCTATCCTAGTTACCCATTTTACCTTAGTTCCCTGTTTAAAGTCTTTATTTCCAAACAAAGTCACATACTGAGGCATTAAGAATTAGGGCTTCAATGTCTACATTTTGGGAAGACACAATTCAGCTCACAAAATAAAAAAGTATTTTAAAACTCTCTAGAAATTTATTTAAGAAAACTCTGAACTGGAGTCCTTTACTCCCTAGAAAAATCATTTACTACATTTCTCTCTCAAGGCTCTTAACATCACATTTTAAGTTTTGGAAAAAAAGATTATTTTGAAGTGTTTCAAAAAAGTATACTTCTATGAATTTTTCATAGTGAATAGAAATCCTAAGCAGAAACTTAACACTTTTCCTATAATCATGGCTAATTTTCAAAAATGTATACAAACATAGTTCATAACTACTTTTTTCTTCCCAATGTCATGGACCTTTGCTGGTGAAACTGTGTTGCTCACAATAACTGTGAGCTCACTGATTTATTCAAGGATCTATTGTACAAATTAGATTATGATGTTATATTACTATGCTAAACACTCTAGCTATGTCCTGAAATTTAACTGTGAAATCACTTTATCAGAGGGACCACAACTGACTTATAGTACATAAAATAAATTAAAATAGCTGTGCTTCCTTTCCCTTTTGATATTCTCACTTTCATAGTTATAAAATTTATAGATAATCTCTGTTAAAATCAGCCTCTTGATCTGACATTAGATGGTATTTAACTTAGTTTTGTCATATCCTAACCGAAGCTTTGTTTACTGTTGAATGATTTTTTCAGTACTGTTGATAATCTCCTACTAACACAACTCGTTTACAGCATGTGAGACTATGTGATGGAAATCTATACTTTAAAAAATCGCTCACTATTTAAAGCAGTCATCTTGCTTTAAATCTTTTCATAATATAAAAAGTCAGTAAGGGCATATCAAGATGATATATTATCTGTTTTGGGCATTTTAAAGTTTCTCCATGCAAAAGAATTCCTTTCACAAATGCCAACTATGCTAAAATGCAAAGCATCAACCTAATAAAATAGTGCATATGGCCATTCAATTAGATTATTCTTTCTCTCTTAAAGGAGCATTGCAACTAACAGGCATAATTGCCTTGGAGAGCTTGGGACAAGTTTATTTCCACCCAAGATGTTTTATATGTCATTTAAGCAATGAGAACTTTCTAGGGTAATGCTTTTACACTTTAATTAGAGAGTAGAACTCTGATTTTAATACTTAAACAGCCCACCAAAATGGAAATTGTAAATATTTTTGAAGAAGAAATACCAGCAGATTTGTGCTAAATGCTACTCTTAAAATATTGTAAATATAACATGTGCTAGGTTTAATTAACTTCTATTATCCATCAGTAAGGCTACATACCTGGCAACAATAGTGAACAGATGTATAAATACTGTAGGAGACTCTTTTGCTGAAAATCTGTGACGATTTTGCTCAGTCAGCATGTACAACCTCCTGCTAGAGGATGTACTACTTTTAAAAATTGTGACAAACATTCTAAGTTTTTCATGGAAAGATAAATCTTGGAGCCTTTCTTCATGGGATCATATTTTCTCTCCTTAAAATTTAAATTGAGTCTTTTTTTTTGTAGTATATATAAACAATGGTCTATGCTGCAGTGATATCAGATGAATTTAAGAAACAAAATATCTTAGAAATACACCCAAAATAAATAGGCATCTGAGAAAAATCAAAATTTCTGTATAAACATTCGTGCCTATTAAGAATGTATAGCATGTAGCGGTGTGTATTTTATTAGTAGTGTTTAAATCTGTCTATTCCAGAAAGATTTACGGAAGAGTTACAGAGTACATACAATTTGGGTATAAGAAGAAATGGTAACAGATTATATCGTACTCCCTGGGAGCCTGTGGTCACTGGGTCTTGTGTAGGAAGTACCGGAAGTAGGGTGTCTCTTCTGTTCAAATTCTCATGCCTTCTGTTGCCCTTATCCCTACAGTGGGTGAGGGGTGGAGTGAAGACATCCAAAATATTTGTCACAAAAACTGTTCCCATGCCTACTCCATTTGGTAATACCAGGAACTCCTCTGATGACACCACTCTATCCGATGATATTCCAAGCTTCCATCTGTAGGGTCTAGGCTATCTGTCATGCTTATAAACCATGCTAGCAATAGCCTGCAGATGGAGAGACAGCATAAAGAAAGAGGAAACTTTTTATTCAGGAAATGCCATTCTTGGGTTTTTGTAATTACCACTTTTCCTCACTAATTGTTCTAGTTAAGTCTGTAAGTTCTCAGGCATCCATATATTCCACAAGTGCTCCAAGGTTTCTAGAAGTAAGTGACTCACTATTACCTTGCTGTTTCTGTTCTTGTTAATCTCTGTTGAACCTTTTACCAAAAGCAAAATGGAGAAGATAGGCAAAAGATACAAATTGATGATGAAATGAGAAATAGAGAAGCAAAGAAGAGTTTGGGGGCAGAGATGAGGGTAGACAATAAGCAGAAGGAAAGAGAACAATGTGGAATTACTAAGGGATATAAAAGAAATGGCCACATGTGTGATCTTATCCTATTTTCCTTGCCTCCACTCTAAGAACACCACATACATCACCAGTGTGTGATCTATGTGTCATATGTATAAGCATACATATGTGTGTGTCTGTACAAACACACATATGTTAGTCCTGAAAAATGATACAAATCTGTGTTGGTAATAGGCTCTGAGAATTTGAGAGCCCAGAATCCTATCAAAGGCTACTCAAGTAATAAGTAACTTTCCCAAGCTCTAGTTAGTCTAATGTTTCTCCTTGCAGTGTTCCCTCATTTTTAAATTCCAACAATGATGAAGTAGAAACGGAAAACAAAATTCTCCAATCCTCACCAAGTTCCAGCATTCACCAGGATCTCTCTCCTGTGGCCTGGTACGGAATTGGTTCGACAGCACCCTTTAGAGGATAGTCTAACTTGTCTCTGGGAGGGCAACTCTTTCGTTTAACCTGTAACTGTGTTTAGAAAAATATTTGTAAAATTCTGATTCTGACCTGTTACCTTGGTGGGTTATTTTAAACTGGATTTCGATTGCAAGGTAAAATACAAACTCTGCAGTCTGAAATTCCATATCCTCTCCATACAATGTCCTTACTGACTGCCTTTGGAAATGTATCTCCAGCTCTTTCAGCAATTCCAAGAGAAATGCTTTCCCCGCCCCTGGTCTTTGATCTGCCTATTGAGCCATGCTAATCATTTCCACTTCTGAGCCTTTCTTTAGAGTATCCCTCTCATCTGAGCCCTCTTCTTCTCTTGGCCCATTCAAATCCCATCAACTCTTTTGAATACAATGTGTATCCCACCTTCTCTGAGATCCTATCTTCTGAATATATTGTTCAGTAATAATTTTGTAAGTTTCCATTGCCCTTCCTCAATGACCACTTATGTAGTATTTGCATATTGGTATTGAATCTGCCATAGGTGTCTTTGGTTCCCTAAAGAAACATTAATTTTGAGATAAATGATCTTAACTTAAAGTCTTCTTTTTATTATTTGTAAATCTGGCATGGCATGATATACATAGAATGTAAATTATTGAATGAGTAAAACTTCAAAACTCTTTTGATTTGAATCTTGAAGATAAATATTTAGGGTAAAAATCAAGTTTAATAACCAAGTAATTGCATATGAAGAGTTTAATAAGTACTAAAACTATGCTAGTTTATAAACATATTTATGAGTTGCTCTACAAAATAAGGTAAAATAATTGATGGCGGGGAGCAGTGGCTCACGCCTGTAATCCCAGCATTTTGGGAGGCCGAAGCTGGCGGATCACGAGGTCAGGAGTTCGAGACCAATCTGGCCAACATAGTGAACCCCATCTCTACTAAAAATACAAAAAATTAGCCAGTTGTAGTGGTGTGTGCCTGTAATCCCAGATATCTGGGAGGCTGACGCAGGAGAATTGCATGAACCTGTGAGGCTGAGGTTGCAGCAAACCGAGATGGCGCAATTGCACTCCAGTCCTGGCGGCAGTGCAAGACTCCTTCTCAGAAAAATAAATACATAAAATAAAATAAAATCATTGATAAAATCTCAAATGTAAAATACAAATTTGTAATTGTGTATCTTGTTTGATATTTAAATACACAAAAGAAAAAATTTTAATACCCTGAGTTGAATTGCATCACTCTGTATAAGTTTTACTAGTAAAACAAAAATAGTAAAAGAAAAAATAAGTTGACTAGCAGTTAATGAACATCACTATGAGAATGTGATTTATATTCCTCACAAAAATAACAAAATTGCAAAAATAACAAAAGACATGCAACACAACCATATTTGCACATTGATGAAAGCTAAGCTTAACTTTTGTAAGGTCTAAAAGTTCTCAATTAAACTATTAAAGTAATTGGGTTTTGTTTTTAATCTCAGCATCACAGAAACTGTGCATTGAGATATCTTTCACAAATACAGAGGCAGGAAAAATTATCTCTACTTATTTTGTTATTATAGTTGATATATGAAAACACACAGTAAAAATGATTCTACTATCTACAAGAAAATGCAGCTAGATTACTTTTCCCTTCGTAATAGAAACTTCGAAAAGATATCTTGTCTTTCTCTCTCTTTCTTTTAATCACAAATCCAATCTGGAACAGAAGCCAAGAATCAACTTAATCTTCTGGTGAGTTTCAGGCATTTGACAATTATATAGGTTGGCTCATCAAGCAGGCACTGATTGTTAGCATTAGCCACGAGTATATAAACCCTTATAAATATTGCATGCAGAAGAGAAGCTGCACTTAGATGGATGATTAATAGTCCTATTGTTGGTAATCTATTGTATCTTTTTTGCATGGAAAAAGCAATTAGAAACACATTTCCGACTATCCCAGACAGACCTTAGATGCTTCATAGCGGAAAATTAAAATTTTAGACTTTGCAAAGAGTGTAACAAATGTATCTTCAGGCACCACATAATGATAGTACCTGGAGGACCTGGACAAGCTCATAAGACCACAATTTGACTTACCTTTCCTCCTTTTGATAATTTATTTTTATAAACCCATGAAATTATGTATTTTCATAATGGATTTGTGTGTGTGTGTGTGCATGCAGTTTTTTGACTAATAGGAAATATGTGTGGATACATAAAAGGAGGGAGGAAAGGAGGGAGAGAGAGACTTACTCCAGAAAAATAAGTACAAATGGACAAGGAACGGTAACTCTGACAACCATACCTTACTAAACCTATAAACATGCAGGTCAGGAGGCTTGTACAACAGTCTGAAAATAAATTTTACTGTCTGAAAATAAATTTCACTATCAAAATTCCAAAGCTCTATTATAATCTTTGAGTAAAATTGATTTTTTAATATGAAAAAATTCCTTTATTGTATTCTTAGAGTTTTTCATCGTATACACTACAAACTAGATGTTATATGTCAGGTAAGTCACTGTTGGCTGAAAACTGCCATATTAGATTTCTTCCTGGAAGAGAATTTTAATTTGTATTATTATTATCATCATTTACACCAAAGAACTGCTCACATTCTAGGAAAAGTTTTAAAAATCAGTTTAAGAGGAGCAGAGAGTATCGAGCTAAGTTAATGTTATTAGGAATCCATTAAAATCCTTTATAAACATTTCCTTTCCTTTCTTTTAAATGACTGTGAATACCAGGAGCCTTCTTTGCAGCAGAGAAATTGGGCTACAGAGGTCAACTACATTCAATTCCCACCAATGAGTGCATCTTTTCTTCATTATTTCATGCACCAATTTCACTATACCTGAGTAATAAAAAAAAAAAAAAAAAGAATTAGTATATTCTCTTAGGATTATTAGATTAGTCTTCATCACATATTATTTTCAGAAATTTCACATATTAACTTTTAAATGTTAGCTTCAAGTTCTAAATACTATGATGGTAGAATTTTCTATTAACATAACAAGAACTTACTGATGACATCATAAAACTTAAAATATATGTGGCACCACTTTTCTTCATATTCTTTTCTCTATAACCTCCAGCTCAGAAAACAACAAGTTTTGAATCAAATGAATGAAGGTGAGTGTTGTGGGCCAATGGATATTGAAGATAGTGGATGTCTGTTCCAACTTGCTGTTAGTAAAACTCAACAGTGTGTTTTATTATGTATTGTTATAAAGCACCTCTGTCCTCACAATCCTAACACCCACCCATGTTACAGTCTGTATGTGTGATAACAAGAGTGATTTTGCAGAGAGGAAAGAGATAGTCAGAAGAAAGGGAGAGGGAAGAGAAGGTACTCTTATGGATAATAAAATAATAACACTTTAAAAAACACATCTGATGCAATTTGCACATAGTTAAAATCTACATTTATTTGTGTATACTGCAGTATTACTGTTTAGGAATAAAATATCTATGACATAGGATAAAGTTTTAAATTAACCTTTTTTTTCCAGGCCAGGCACGGTGGCTCAAGCCTGTAATCCCACCACTTTGGGAGGCCGAGACGGGCGGATCATGAGGTCAGGAGATCGAGACCATCCTGGCTAACATGGTGAAACCCCGTCTCTACTAAAAAATACAAAAAACTAGCCGGGCGTGGTGGTGGGCGCCTGTAGTCCCAGCTACTCAGGAGGCTGAGGCAGAAGAATGGCGTGAACCCGGGAGGCGGAGCTTGCAGTGAGCTGAGATCCAGCCACTGCACTCCAGCCTGGGCGACAGAGCAAGACTCCGTCTCAAAAAAAAAAAAAAAAAAAAAAAAACATTTTTTTCTGTTACTAGAAAATGTAGGCCATAATTTTTCATTAGACTAGATGGAATTTGAAACAAAAAACATCTATAAAAATTTTTAAAAATCTATAAAATTTTTTGACTTAATGAGAAAGCCATATCAGGTAAACTAAAGGAGTTATGAATTCTTATGGGATTGGTCTCCTAATAACTAGTGTTAACTATCTTTATAGATGCTAGTCCTACAAATAATGCTTTTTTTGGTGCAGCATTTTTGTCAGAGCTGATTGGGACTTTTCTGGATTATCCATTGTCTTTCCTTAGCTTTAGTGTTCATTGCAAAGTGCAAGAATATATAATGCATCTTTTGGATTGACTTGATTTACGTGATTTTTCAAGCCTAAGTAGACAGCCAATTTAACTGCCTCAATATGGCCAAAAAGTTCAACTCAATGACAATTATCAGATCTCATTAGAAAAGAAGGCTTCATTTGGAAAAAACAGCTCTTTTCCTCTCCAGATAGAGGCTTGGGGAAGCCAGAGACATGGCTCAGGTGTTGCATCTGTGACAGTTTTGTGGCAGAGCAGTATTCTTTAATTGCCCATCTAGCTAGGAGGAAGCTTTATTAGACACACTTATTGTTCTCATTGCAAACTGATGTTCCACAGTATTACCCTCCAAGTCAATTGTGTGGCTATTTGTCAGGCCAGGTGAATAACGCACTACTGAAATAACTATTGGTTATTTTGATATCGCAATAATCTAATTTTGTTGATTTTGTAGCAACCTGTTGAGAATTAACTTATATTTTAAAAAAGTGAAATTAGCCTGTATATGGTTGATTTGATATGCATGGTTTACAGTATACAGGTACACCCAACAAAACCACTTGTTTTCTATAAAATTACAGTAAAACACAATATAATCAAAGTTTAATCACAATTATTAAATGTGCATAAATACAAACTTACTTCTGCCTCAGCTCATTCCTCTGTGTGCTCTCCTTAGGTCATTCATAAAATGGCTTCCCTTTGGGATTCCAAGAAGGCAGACCTTTAAATCACCCCATAACTGAGAATAATTCTATCCTTAGCAGCTTCCAATCTTTTCAGTGCTATTTTTCTGAATGGTTTTGTTTTTGTTCAGTGATGTTTACAGCATACAAACCAAACTGCATGTGAAATATTGCCCACCTGAAAAAGCTCTCAAAAAGCACTAAATGAGGTAACCGTGACGTGCAGGAATGATTGTTTCTGGGATAAGACGATGGAGTTACACAAAGACAATACTCTCTAGGTAAACCTGAAATGAGTCATTTGACATATTTCAAGGGCAAACTGAGCAACTTAAAAAAGTCCTATTTAGTAACACGAAAGTTTCTACAGCTATGCATTGGTTTACTTAGATTGGTTGACCAACCCTCGAATACTAGCTTTTTCTATGCATTGTGTTGGCCCTGTCTTCTCTTCCTCCCTCCCTTCCTTCCTTTCATTTTATTTCCTCAAGGAAATTTACCAATACAACCCGTTGCTCCTAAAAGCATGTGACAACTCTTCTAAGTTCACTGTGCTCTCTCTTTCCTTGAAATTCCTATGACAATTATAAATATGTTGAATTATACTTCACCTTATACTGATTGCATATTAATTACCATAAATATTTTCTTTACGAAGTTTATCAAAGGCAGAACAATAGTTGTATGTACCAATAAAAAGTAGGAAAAAATTAATATCCATTATAGTTTAAATATAATCATCAACATTAATTTTAAAGCCCTTGTGTGAAATATCTCCTTATGGTTTTTCCTCAGTTTCTGTTATATTGTCTTATTTTTATTTATTTGTAGGAGTTAATTTTATGAGATTATATATAACCCTTCCTCAGAATTGTGCTGCAAAATCTTCTGTATGAAACTTAAATTAAAAAAAAAAAAAACGCTTTAGAAGAAAATATATGAAGCTATCTTCACATCCTCTAGATAGAAAAAGGTTTGTTTTTAAACAAGACATAAAAGCATATACCATAAAGAAAAATATAAAACATTTTACCTACACTAAAACTGGTAATTTATTTTAATTTAAAATAAAAAGAATGAAGAAAACAAAGTCATATCAAAAATAGTTGTACTTACGTAGATATTTTTTCTTATCACTATGGGGATGTTGCATTCTTTTTGGCTTCCCTTTTTGCTGTTGAGAAATAAGACTGTCATTTTTTTGTAGGTCAACTGATCTTTTTCTCGGATTGCTTTGAAAATCTTTTCTTTGTGTTTTGTTTGTTCGCCTGCTCTGCTATTTTGCCCTGGCATGGCTGTGTATTTTCTTTTTATTTATTCTGTTTGAGATTCTTTAAGTTTTCTGGATCTGAAGAATGTGGTATTCTATAAAATATGGTATATTTTTTACTGTTACATCACTGACTATGGCCTTTCATTATTCTTCTGATTCTCCACTTTTGAAAATATGATTAGAGAGAGTTTGGGTGAATTCACTCTGTCCTTCCTGATTATATTTTATATCTCTGTCTTCCTGAATAATTATCTATAGAACTACGTTCTACTTCATTAATGCTTTCTGAGGCAGTGTTTAATTGCTTTTAACTCAGTTTTAATTACTAAAATTAAAAATGTTAATATTAGTAGTATGTTTTTATTTTTATGTCAATATTATTTGTATTAGAATTTTAATATATACAGTATATTTTTCATTTTTAGAAGTTTAATTTGTGCTAATTTCAAAATTCAGAAAAAATTTGATGTTTTATTGTTTAACCTAACTTCAATTACCTTCTTTATGTATTTACATGTAAATGTGTTTATTTTATATTTTTATGTGATGATTCCATTATCTACAGTTTGGGAATCTGATGCTTTAGTTTGACTCTTACTTGTGCTTATTTATTGTTTTGTGATTCTTGAGGGTTTTATTTTGAATTCTGGTTGCTATTTAGAATTTTATTAATAGGAAGAATTTGAGGACTTTGTTTAAAATATTTTCCTCCAAAGTGCATTTGTATATTTTTTTCTCTAAATCCCTATGGATAAACTGACATGGGGCTGCATTAGGCTAATTTTTTTTTTAGGTTTTTAAGGCAACAACTTATATAATTTCAGGACACAAAGTTGTGTGATTACAAGTTTATGCTTTAAAAATATTTTTTTCTTTTTAACTCTTTCATTCTACTCAGTCCCAACTCAAGGCTAAATCAGTCACCTATACTACTGTAGTATGTATTTGGTGATTATTTGTTTGTTTTCCTAATTTACCTACTGAGTATGTTGTCCTTTAGGAATATTGGCCTTATGTGGAGCATTCTGAGATGATACTCTTTCTTCTCCTGCTTCATTTTTATCCATTTTTCTGGTATGTGACCCTTTTAACCCCTGGTGTGTGGACTTTGAAGATAGACAACTTCCAGACAAATCCTGACATTATTGCTGCATTATTCTTGTTTAATTACACTTTCTTCTCTTTCTGGCTTCCATTTTCCTTACTATACTGCTAGTGCAGGCATGATTTGACATACATACATTAAATATTGCAAGATTTTTGTGTACTGTCCCAGGAGTGGCTTCTCTTGTTTGGTCTGTCTTATCTTAGTAATTTTTTTTTTTTTTCCCCCACAGGGAAGTTATAAACTTCTTTAAGGTGCGAAAATTATTACAGTTTTATATGTCTAGAGGATATATTGCTTAATGTTATGCACTTACATGGTGCTAAGTAAACTTTCTAAAATGGATTAATATTTACTCAATAAACTGAAAATCTTGTGATAAGCTGTATTCTTTATTCATGCATACTAGAGGTGTGTATTAAGTCAATGCAATCTCTGTTGAGCATTTATTATCTTTCTATCTGTAAGGCATTGATTCAGTTCCTATGATGACAAAAGACAGCACCTTAATTCAACTAGTTGAAGGCATTTTAGTTTAATCAGAAGCCCCCAAAAGAGTTGAATTTATATTATTTATAATTATTCATTTTAATTAGAAATTTCTAATAATATCTGCTGCAATCTCCAACAGTGTAAACGACTGAAAAAATATATATATACACACATATATACATACATATATACAGCATACATGTAGCATATATATATGCTACTTGAATCTGGTTTGACATATACATATGTCAGATTCAAGTAGTATAACCAATTGAAACATAATTATCTAATATTTTTTGACCAGTAAAATCTTCAAATACATTTTTTGTTATACTTTAAGTTCTGGGATACATGTGCAGAACATGCATGTTTCTTACATAGGTATACATGTGCCATGGTGGTTTGCTGCATCCGTCAACCCATCATCTACATTAGGTATTTATCCTAATGCTATCCCTCCCCTTGCCTCCCACCTCCCGAGAGGCCCTGCTGTGTGATGTTTTCCTCCGTGTGCCCATATATTCTAATTGCTCAACTCCCACTTATGAGTGAGAACATGCAGTGTTTGGTTTTCTATTCCTGTGTTCGCTGAGTATGATGGTTTCCAGCTTCAACCATGTCCCTGCAAAGGACATGAACTCATTCTTTTTTATGACTGCATCATATTCCATAGTGTATATGTGTCACATTTTCTTCACCCAGTCTATCATTGATGAGTGTTTGGATTGGTTCCAAGCCTTTGCTATTGTGAATAGTGCTGCAATAAACATACATGTGCATGTGTCTTTATAGTAGAATTATTTATACTCATTTGGGTATATACCCAGTAATGGGATTGCTGGGTCAAATGGTATTTCTAGTTCTAGATCCTTGAGGTATTACCACACTGTCTTCCACAAAGGTTGAACTAATTTATACTACCACCAACAATGTAAAAGCATTCCTCTTTCTCCCCATCCTCTCCAGCATCTGTTGTTTCCAGACTTTTTAATAATCACCATTCCAACTGGCATGAGGTGGTATCTCATCGTGGTTTTGATTTGCATTTCTGTAATGACCAGTGATGATGAACTTTTTCTCATATGTTTGTTGGTCACATAAATGTCTTCTTTTGAGAAGTGTCTGTTCATATCCTTTGCCCACTTTTTGATGTTTTTTTTTTTCTTTTTTCTTGTAAATTTGTTTAAGTTCTTTGTAGATTCTGGATATTAGCCCTTTGTCAGATGGATTGTTTGCAAAATTGTTCTCCCATTCTGTAGGTTGCCTGTTCCCTCTGACGATATTTTCTTTTGCTGTGCAGAAGCTCTTTAGTTTAATTAGATCCCATTTGTCAATTTTGGCTTTTGTTGCCATTGCTTTTGGTGTTTCAGTCATGAAGTCTTTGCCCATGCCTATGTCATGAATGATTTTGCCTAGGTTTTCTTCTAGGGTTTTTATGAGTTTAGGTCTTATGTTTAAGTCTTTAATCTATCTTGAGTTATTTTTTGTATAAGGTGTAAGGAAGGGATCCAGTTTCAGTTTTCTACATATGGCTAGCCAGTTTTCCTAATACAATTTATTAAATAGTGAGTCCTTTCTTCAGTGCTTGTTTTTGTCAGGTTTGTCAAAGATCAGATGGTTGTAGATGTGTGGTGTTATTTCTGAGGCCTCTGTTCTGTCCCATTGGTCTACATATCTGTTTTGGTACCAGTGCCATGCTGTTTTGATTACTATAGCTGTGTAGCAGAGTTTGAAGTCAGATAGCGTGATGCCTCCAGCTTTGTTCTTTTTGCTTAGGATTGTCTTGGCTATGTAGGCTCTTTTTTGGATCCATATGAAATTTAAAGTAGTTTTTTCCAATTCTGTGAAGAAAGCCAATGGTAGCATGATGGGGATAGCATTGAATCTATAAATTACTTTGGGCAGTATGGCCATTTTCACGATATTGATTCTTCCTATCCATGAGCATTGAATGTTTTTCCATTTGTTTGGGCCCTCTCTTATTTCTTTCAACAGTGGTTTGTAGTTCTTGAAGAGGTCCTTCACATCCCTTGTAAGTCGGATTTCTAGGTATTTTATTATCTTTGTAGCAATTGTGAATGAGAGTTCATTCATGATTTGGCTCTCTGTCTATTATTGGTGTATGAGAATGCTTTTGATTTTCACACATTGATTTTGTGTCCTGAGATTTGGCTGAAGTTGCTTATCAGCTTAAGGAAATTTTGGACTGAGACAATGGGGTTTTCTTTTTTTTTTTTGAGACGGAATCTCGCTCTGTCGCCCAGGCTGGAGTGCAGTGGCCTGATCTCAGCTCACTGTAAGCTCCGCCTCCCGGGTTCACGCCATTCTCCTGCCTCAGCCTCCCGAGTTGCTGGGACTACAGGCGCCGCCACGTCGCCCGGTTAGTTTTTTGTAGTTTTTTTTAGTAGAGACGGGGTTTCACCGTGTTAGCCAGGATGGTCTCGATCTCCTGACCTTGTGATCTGCCCGTCTCGGCCTCCCAAAGTGCTGGGATTACAGGCTTGAGCCACCGCGCCCGGCCGACAATGGGGTTTTCTAAATATACAATCATGTCATCTGCAAAAATGGGCAATTTGACTTCCTATTTTCCTATTTGAATACCCTTTATTTCTTTCTCTTGCCTGATTGCCCTGGGCAGAACTTCCAATACTTTGTTGAATAAGAGTGGTGAGAGAGGGCATCCTTGTCTTATGCCACTTTTCAAAGGGAATGCTTCCAACTTTTGCCCATTCAGTAGGATATTGGTTGCGGGTTTGTCATGAATAGCTCTTATTATTTTGAGATACATTACATCAATACCTAGTTTATTGAGAATTTTTAGCCTGAAGGAGTCTTGAATTTTATTGAAGGTCTTTTCTGCATCTATTGAGTTAGAAATGGGCTTTTTCTCATTGGTTCTGTTTATGTGATAGATTACTATTGATTTGTGTATGTTGAACCAGACTTGCATTCCAGGGATGAAGCCAACTTGATCTTGGTGGATAAGTTTTTTAGCGTGCTACTTGATTTGGTTTGCAGTATTTTATTGAGGATTTTCGTATCAACGTTCATCAGGGATATTGGCCTGAAATTTCCTTTTCTTTTGTTGTGTCTCTGCCATGTTTTGGTATGAGGATGATGCTGGCCTCATAAAATGAGTTGGGGAGGATTCCCTCTTTTTCTCTTGTTCGGAATAGTTTCGGAAGGAATGGTACGAGCTCCTCTTTGTACCTCTGATAGAATTCGGCTGTGAATCCATCTGGTCCTGGACCATTTTTGGTTGGTAGGCTATTAATTATTTCCTCAATTTCAGAAGCTGTTGTTGGTCTATTTAGGGATTCAACTTCTTCCTGGTTTGGTCTTAGGAGTGTTATGTGTCCAGTAATTTATCCATTTCTTCTAGATTTTCTAGTTTATTTGCATAGAAGTGTTTAGAGTATTCTCTGATGGTAGTTTGTGTTGCTGTGGGATCAGTGGTGGTACCCTTTTATCATTTTTTATTGTGTCTGTTTGATTCTTCTCTCTTTTCTTCTTTATTAATCTAGCTCATGGTCTATTTTGTTAATCTTTTCAAAACCCAGATCCTGATTTCATTGATTTTTTTTTGAAGGGTTTTTTGTGTCTTTATCTCTTTCACTTCTGCCCTAATCTTAGTTATTTCTTGTCTTCTGCTAGCTTTTGAATTTGTTTGTTCTGGTTTCTCTAGTTCTTTTAATTGTCATGTTGGGGTGTTGATTTTAGATCTTTCCCTCTTTTTCCTGTGGGTATGTAGTGCTATAAATTTCCCTCTAAACACTGCTTTGCTGTGTCCCAGAGATTCTGGTACATTGTGTCTTTGTTGTCATTGATTTCGAAGAACTTATTTATTTCCACTTATTTAATTAAGTTGTTCTTCAATCTCTGATATCCCTTCTTCCACTTGATCAATTCGTGAATTGAAACTTGTGTATGCTTCACGGAGCTATGTCATATAATTCTTATTAATTTTCTGCCTGCTTTGTCTACCAATTACTTACATAGGGATGTTTATGTCTCCAACTATGGTAGTGAATTTAGTTTTTTCTATTTATTTATTTATGTTTGTTGCAGCTGTTTTGATGCCTTGTTTATAGGTGCATAAAAGTTTAGAATTGTTATGACATTTTATAAAATGGACCCCTTTATTGTTTATATTATCTTTATGTGGGAAAATATTGATTGTACTGAAGTTTACTTTTCCTTAAATTAAAATAGCTACTATAGGTTTCTTTTGATTATTATTAGTATCATATATGTTTCTCCA
Source organism: Piliocolobus tephrosceles (assembly GCF_002776525.5). Classification (NCBI taxonomy): domain Eukaryota; kingdom Metazoa; phylum Chordata; class Mammalia; order Primates; family Cercopithecidae; genus Piliocolobus; species Piliocolobus tephrosceles. The sequence goes on along the minus strand of NC_045435.1, from coordinate 4,904,196 downwards.
TCTCTTTATTTTAACCTACATGAAACTTTGTATTTAAGGTGTGTTTTGTTTCTTTTGGGCAGCATATAGTTACGTTAAGTTTTCATTTAATCTGATAATCTGTCTCTTAACTAATGTACTTAGACCATGTGGATTAAGAGTGATTACTAATACAATAAATTAGTATCTACACTTTTAATAAAAGTATTCATTTCAGGCCGGGTGCGATTGCTAATGCCTATGATCCCAGCACTTTGGGAGGCCAAGGAGGGCAGATCACGAGGTTAGGAGTTCGAGACTAGCCTGGCCAACATAGTGAAACACCGTCTCTACTAAAAATACAAAAATTATCCAGGCATGGTGGTGCATGCCTGTAGTCCCAGCTACTCGGGAGGCTGAGGCAGGAGAATCACTTGAACCCAGGAGGCGGAGGTTGTGGTGAGCTGAGATCACGCCACTGCACTCCAGCCTGGGCAAAAGAGACGTCTTCTTCTTCTTTTTTTTTTTTTTTTTTTTTTTAATTTTTTACTTTTTAAAAAACAGTATTCATTTCATTAATACTTTGTAACATTTTTCCATCTTTTTTTGCCTTTTTGTAATGAATTTGGCATCATAAGTGGTCCATCTTATATCTTTTCTTTATCTATAATATATGCTTTTAAAAAATATTTCATTCTACTCTCTTTTTGTTTGCATGGTTTCTGATGAGACGTTTATTTTAATTCTTACCCTCGATTTTCTGTACATAAGTTTTCCCCCTGCTCTGGTATTTATAAAGATATTCTCTTTTAAGTTTTTCTGTAGTTTGAATATAATATGTCTTTAAAAAGTTATCTTGTTTGGTGTTTTCTGAGTTTCCTGGGTGTGTGGTTTGTTATGTATCATTAATTTTGGCATTTTTGCTTCAAATATTAATCATGTTTTTTTTTTTTTTTTTTTTGTCTTTTTATATTCCAGTTACACATACATTGCACTATTTAATATTGTCCCAGGGTCTTAAATATTCTGTTTTTTCAATTATTTTTCTTTTCTCTCTTTATGCTTTAGTTTGGAAAGTTTCCATTTATCTGTCTTCAAGTTATTGATTTTATTCTTTTCTCAGTTATGCAGAGTCTAGTGATGAGCCCATCAATCTGTTCTTCATTTATTTAACTGTGTGTTTAGTTTTAGCAGTTTTTTTTTTTTTTTTTGAGTCTGTCATAGTTTCCATCTCTCTAATAACATTATACATCTGGTCTTACATGTTGCCTATTGTTCTTATTTGATAATTTCAACATCTGTGTCATATCTGAGTCTAGATATGATGTTTCTGTTGTCTCTTCAGACTGCTTTTTGTTGGCTTTAGAATGACTTGTAATTTTTGTTCAAAGCCAGTAATGTTATTTCAAGTAAATAGGCCTTCATTGTGAAGATTTAAGTCAATCTGGCTAGGATTTTGGCTGTTTTTATGAATTGTTATAGCTCTAGGAACCAGAAGAAATTCCTCCAGTGTCTTCATTTTTGTCTCCTGTCTAGGCTTTGGGACTTCTGTTTGTAGTGCTCCTTAGAGTCTGTATCTTGCAGCTTTCCACCTTAATCCACTCTTATTATTGTTAAAAGAAAAACAGCCAAATTAAATTTAAAAGAGTTATATTGAGCAATGAATAATTTGTGAATTGGGCAGCCCCCAAAATCACAGCAGATTCAGAGAGACTCCAGGGTTGCCTCATGGTCAGAACAAATTTATAGACAAAAAAAAAAAAAAAAAAAAAAAAAGTAAATTGATGTACAGAAATTGGAAGTGAGGTAAAGAAACAGCTGGATTTTTTATAGCTCCACATTTGCCTTATTTGAACACTGTGAACACTCAGCAGTGTATGACTGGTTGAAGTAAGGCTGCTGGGATTGGATAAGACTCAGCGATTGTTACAGGCACATACTCCTAAATTAGGTTTTCAATCTTGACTACCTATTAAATTAGGTTGCAGTTCATCTACAAGGACTCAAATATAGAAGCACAGAGTCTTTCTCAGGTCATATTTAGTTTGCTTTAGCATTACATTGGGGACTTATTGGTGTGGTGCTATTGGGTATTTGGGGGAGTACTGCTGTGCAATCTTCTGATATGTTTCAGTCTTTTAGTAAGTCTACATCTTATGGGAAGGGCATTTATAAATGTTTCTGTCTCTACTCCATGGTTATAGCTTTCCTTCTTCTGTCCCTTATTTCATTCACTGTGTGCAGCTTTTCTTATCTATTCCTTTGACCCCCTACCCTTGTTCACTTTGTTATTAATATTGTAAATATTTACCTTAACAATACCTTAGACAAAAAGGCTGGAGTCGGAGTAGAATTTCCTTCTCCTACCTGAGATAAAGTTTTAGAATTGCTCTTTCCCCTAAAGTTCAGGTGTTCACTAGGAAAATTAGTCTGGGTGAGATTCACAATAGATAGTCTTCCTTTCTCCAAGTTAGAGTTATGAACCTTTAACAGATTTGCACTGTAAGATCACAGTGGGATTCCTAGAGTGAATGCCTTTGTAAATGTACGAGGGCCCTTTTGAATGCAGCTCCCATGAATTGCTCACTCTGAAGCAATTCTACATTCAGTCTGCAGCAATTTATAAAACAACCATCTGAATATTCCTACCAGCTAATAGATTCCAATGGTTTCTGCTCTAGGTAAGAAAATATTAGCAACTTTATTTCTCTAGATACATACGTCTCTAGATTTCAGAGTAATAGTTTACTGTGTCACCTTGGTCCTCTGATGCATCAAAGAAAAGTTGTTGATTTGTATTTTCTTTAGCTTTTACTTACTTTAAGATGGGAGTGATGACTTCTAAGCTCTTTACATGTTGGAGCTGAAACCAGAAGTATTTGATTTTGGTTTTTGTTTTTTCCATTTAAACAGTGTGAAGTCACAATTAGATAATAAATAAAATTGTGAGATACACCATCAGTCATCAGGACCTCAATACAGCATAATTATGTGCTTGATTGTCATTCCCATTCTAAATAGTAGTGTTAGAATCATTTTTTAACATATTTCTCATATATTATTATAAGCAAAAGATAAATCATCCAAAGCAAGTACTCTTAAAAAATGAACAATAATTTATTCATAACATCACCTTTCCTCATTGACTATAGAAAGGGCAACTGCATTCTGACATTTTGGTTTTAGAAATACCATGTATCTTAATGTCTTTCTAAAATCGAAGAATTGAAATGATTGTTAATTATCTGCAAAATGTTATTATAAATGAATTACTGACCTGGTATAAAAGGAAATAATCTGCCAACATGAAATTTAAAAAAAAATTGGAAGTTGAGTGACCAGGCTAGCTTTTACTTGAAGTAAATGCTCAGTGCTGCAAAGTGAAACCAGTACTCAGGCAAACATCTTCTCAGCAAGGCAATTTACTTCTGCAGAAGGGTGCTGCTTGCATCAATCACAATTGCAAGAGCACATTGAATAAAGGAGGGAAAGAGTTTTTATTTCTAATGCAGGGTAACTACCTCTGGGTCACTCCCCCATGGGCTGGGGTCATGACCCGATTAGTTATTGGTGAGTATGTTCCCAAATAAGTAAGGAAAGGGGGATGTGTGAGTCACAATGGTGGGACATGTGGTTTCAAAGGGTGGTATAGGTGTAGAGTGGGTAACCAAGGGAACGGATGTGAGTTATTGATTAGAGCTGACTGGAAGGTTGTTAACAGTAACTAGAGGCAAGGAGGCATGGAGAACAAGAAAGTTGAGTTTGAGAACAAAGAGCAATGAAGTTAACAGACTGAACCTTTGAAGAGAAATTTAGAGAAATTAATTGTGTCTTACACTTTCATTTGGGGGATTTCCTTTGAGTTCTGGAGATCAGCATCCGCTTTGATGGTGAAAGGAAGTACAGAAAAAGATTAAGTTTAATCTCCAATTGGTGGACACTGTATTGTACAAGGAAAACTCCTTATCCATTGAAGAATTAAGTTGTCCAAGCTGCTAGAGTGCTGTCAATAGATAATCATAATCTGTACAAGTTTCAAGGATTGCCTCAGCAGCACGGAAGATGACAAGTGACATTCAACATCCAGTGTCATCCAATAGCTATTTAATTCTGTAGGATAAAAATCTCTCTTGGTCCCTTAGAACTTCCCTGAGAAGAATTTTAGATTCACTGTTGAAAGTTTAACTTGACCTGCATCACATATTAACTTATCCCTCTTCACAATTGTCTTCTTCCTCTTCCTTCTAAAACATTTGTTCCCAAGGCTATTTTCTTATTAAACATCTTGCCTATTAATGTCTGTCTCAGAATCTAGACTTCAGTAAAATATTTTCAAAACCCATATATAATATTTTGGAGTTTGCATTCTTCACTGAATATTATGTTAATGAAATCAAACTATGCTGTTGTTTTCACTGATGTGTAATATTCATTGTGTGCAGATATCACATATGAAAAATCTATTCACTTGTGTATAAACATTCAGCATATTTCCTGTTATTTGCTATTATGAACAGGCCTGCCATTAACATTTTGTATATATATCTTGTTATACGTGTTCAAGCATTTCTCTTGAATATATATCTCAGATAGTTTAAGATGGATATTGTGGGGTTACAGGTATGACATAATTTTATTCTATACCACAACATTTTTCAGAGGGAAAAATATTATTACTATAGGCATGTACCTACACTGTCCCATACTAACTTGACTATGTGGTCATTCCAGTTGTAAGGCTTTTTTTGTTCATTTACCTATTTAAGTGTATCAGTTCTAATCAAAATATGATAGTTTAAAATAGCAGCTTTTTTATTTGCTTATGGTTTTATGGGTCTGCAATTGACTTGAACTCAGCTGTTCAGCTCTTTTGCTCTTCTGACACCTAGTGTTGCAACTTAGGCTGGATATATTAAGAAGATCCCTCGACCTGGTGTTTAGGGCTCTAGTTGTGATCTTTCTATGTGATCTTTCTATGTGATCTATCTAGTTATGATCTCTCTATGTGATCTTTCATCCCCAAGAAGAACAGACAGGGTACTTTAAATAGTGGTATTGGAATAACAAGTGATGTCAAACCTTAGTGCATATCTGCTTTTTCAGTTTCTTGCTTGCACCACAGTTGTCAGTGTCCCAGTGGTCAAAACAAATCACATAGTTGCATGAACAAACATAGCTGCAAGACTAGCAAAATTAATTCCAGTGCATGATAGGAGAAAGCAGCGCACACAGAGGGAAGGGTGGGGATGAGAGGCCACTAAATAATATATCACAGTGTATGAATGTTAAACTTTACAAGATAACATCAAATAGTTTTCCTAAGTATATTTTAACTAACTGGAAGTTGCCTTCGCAATGTATAAGTTTCTATATTACTGCATTGATCTATACTATCTGCTATTTGAAATTGATCATTAATGCTATGTCTCATTTTAGTATTGAATAGATTTACATTTTCAAATTATTTATTTTGAACTCATTTCATATATTTGCTGTCCATGTATTTTTTTTTCTTTTATGAAATAACTTTCTGAACTATTGGGTTATTTGCCTTTTTTTTTCCCTAATTTTTAGTCGTTTTATATTTTATAAAATATTTTGTCAATAATTTGTGTTGCAAACATTTACTTCAAGCATGTAGCATAGATTTTGACTTTTAAGATTGGAACTGATAAAGAGACATTCTTAATCTTTATGCAAAGCAATATATCAATTATTAACTTTTATCTTAGATATTTTATTGTCTTGCTTAGGAAATCTTTTCTTACCCTGAGATTAGAAAAAAATTCACTTATAGTTTTTAAAGTTTCAAAATTTAGCTTTCATATTTAAATTCTGAATTTATCTAGAATTGATTTTCTTTCTTTTTCTTATCTTTCATTCATTCTTTCTTTTTTATTATACAGAGGACCTACATATTCAATTTTAATTTTTTATGTGAAAGATCATTTTTTTCTGGCACATTTTCTCTCTGATCTGCCATTCTATCTTGGTGAGAAACTACAAATCTGTATGCATATGTTTTAAGTAACTAGCCTATTCTGTTCCATTTATTAATTTATCTATGCTCTGCCATGCATTGTATTTAATCTAGTTGTATAATCATCTTCATACATGGGTTATTTACTCTTCCATATAAACTTCAGAACAAACTGAATATAATTAAAACCCTGCTAAATGGTTCTGACTGACATTTCAGCAAATTCTTGCATCTATTTGGGTAGAACTGCCATCTTAACATTATAAAGTCCGCCTACACATGCCCATGTAATAGCTCCATTATTTTATCCCTATTATATTGATGTTCATCAATTCTTCATAATGTTCTTAATGCAGATCTGGCATTTTTTTTTTCCGTATTTTTTATGGATTAAAAGAAATTGAAGCTATTTAAAATGTTTTTTAGAACCTTTTCTTTTTAAATCTTTACTGGTACATGGAAATTCAATTGAATTTTGTACATTGATTTTTACTTAGTATTTTGCACATACTGCTATTATTTATAATAATTTCTAAAATATTTTTCTCCTCTATGTAGATATTTCTATCATTTGAAAATGATAACCAATTGATTTCCTCCTTTCCAATCATTTTGTATTTAATTTATTTTTTCTTATTTTATCACACTGGCAATACAATAGTGAACAGACAAGATGAGAATTGTATTCTTTATATTATTTTAAATCATTTTTAAACAATATTAAATGTGATCAGAGAGCATCCTAATGTAATTCCCAAGGATGTTTCAAAAACAACAATTGTTGCTACCAATTTAGCTTTTCTGTACACAACAGTGTAGAAGAAGCAATACTGTTTGGAGGTGACACAATTCTTGGTTCCAATGTTAGTTCTACCACTCACTGGATATTAACTTTGGGATTTTCTCATAGAATTTAAAATGGGCCTACAACATGTCTCTTAAAGTTGAAGGGAAGAGTCAATCAGAGAGTAGGTTAATATGGGAAAGGGAAAGGTTTATGTAGATAAATAGCTACAAGACCAGTTAGACCCAGTGTCACCAGATCTTACTGAACTGTAGACACAAAAGAGGAAAAGTTAATATACTTCAATAATAACTGAATTCCTCTGCTTGTCACCCACAATGAGCATTTCTGAAAGTTCTCAGAGGAGACTGGCATGTATTTCCTTATTACAACTAGTTTCCCACAGGACTCATGCTCCTCTGAGGAGTACCTCTTTCTGTAGGTGGCCATTGTCTGGCGTGTGGTCACCACTGGTCTTTTAAATAGGGTGACAGCTGCTGCTAATTGGTGCTATTTTCCCCCAGATGATTTAGCAGAATTCTTGTCCTGGTCAGAGCCAGACTCTCTTGACTGTCTCTGTGTCTCAGAAAGGCCAAGTTGAATTCTGGTCTGTATCAATGTGACAAAAAACAGCTCCTGCCTATCTGTATACATACCAAGATAAGGATCATATGGTAGCATTGTCTGTACCTGACAAGACATAACTGCTTTATTTTTATTTTTAGTTATTACATTCTTTCTCCCTTGGACTTGAATATGGGACCAAGAATTAGGGATAAAAATGGATTTGAAAAACAGACAAATCCTTGAATTCAGAATCACCCTGCAATAAACAACTAAGACTTTTTTGTGGCTTCAGTTCAATCCTGGGAACTGAGATTTGTTCTCATGGACAAGGTAGATTATCTAGCAGAGACACACGTATAGACAGGTTTCTAATAGGCCCTCTGCCATCAATTTGAAACACATGCCCAGATAAATCTGAACCACAAGCAGTAGATGACACAGCCTGAGGAGGAATCTTTCCTATACGAGGTAACAATATGCATTTGAAAACAGGATTCCTGTTGGATTTGTCTTTATATCATAAGAGCATATCGCAGTCCAAATAGCATTGACTGTGGAGCAAATTGGGTCAGATGTGAATCTTATTTTCTCAATTTATTTAGTTTGCAATGCAGTTTAGGATGAATTGTTTACCAATTCTAGGTCTAACTTTCTTGTGAGGGAGAGTTTTAATATCTACTTTACAGTTTCTTTTAATATCAATTAAATATTGTGGGAATAATTGTTTAGGAAGACCTTTGAATTTAGCGTATTTCTATTTAGAGATATAATTCTTAGATTAAATGTATACAATAACATAATTATATGAGCTGTTATGACTTTGAAACAACAGATCAAGTTTATAATCAAACAGGTGAAAACCAATTTTTTAATGTTGTTCTTTGTAGATAAGACAGTCCATGGATTGATATTTTTCACTTTTCAATCAAAGATGAGTAGTTCAACTCAATCTAAGATTTTTAGAGTATACATCATTAGTGACATTTATATCACTGAGTTTGCATCCATAATTCTTACTTATGTGATTTTTGACATTGTGGCATGTGCTATGTATAATAAGAAAGCCAGGTGCAACAACTGCTTATCCAAGACTATTTAAAAATCTGACTTCTGTAGAATCCAAATAAGAGTCTTAGAATTTCTTAAATATTTTAATGTTTAAAATAATCATAGTTTATGTAGATTTGTAAATATATTCCATGGTATGTTTTTGCAAATAATATTAATTTGAAAATATATTATCTTCATTTCATAAAACAGAATACAGGAGAATTACATTTCTTTAATTAATCTGTCAAGTATGCATAAAGACTATTTGGCAAGAGATGCTCTTTCAGATTATTGGTCTACTGGATTTAAATTCATGGATATTATTGAAATATCTGATATGTGACAATTTATGGGCCATGGAATATATGACTCTTTAAAGATAAGGGAAGCAACAATTTTTATATAATATCCTTTGAGATAACAATTCTTGCATTCTGGAGGTATTTGTTAAATTATAGATGGTTGTTTTTCATATTTGCTCATACTATTTCCACAAGCCATAAAAAGTAATCAGAAATATCTTGTATAAGTTAACATTTCAGGTGTTTTTTTTTTATAGCAAATCTGTATATAGGATTTGGGAGCTACACCTCTGGCATGTGACTTGAATTTCTCTGATTTGATAAGTCTGATAACCAAGTAAGGCTATCAATTAGAGAGGTTTTTCAGAAGTTCTAGCAAGAGAACTTATAACACAATGATAGAAAAGCCTTCTTTCCAGTAATTGAGCCAATATTTATTATTGGCAAATGTTTGGTCGAGTTTCATTTTACTTTCACTGATCAAAGCATTCCCTGGTTTATCTGTTTAACAAAGAACTAATATTTACTTTCATATTTAAGTAACTGGATGTGCTATTTTTATGTCAATTGCTATTTTTTAACTATCTATTTAAAATATAGTAACTGTTCCACAAATAAATCCAATAGGTTGAGTTAAGCCATGATATCAAATAGAGAGATGATAAGTAATCTATGGTCAGGTGAACACTTAAGGCCTGTGAGCTACATAATTTGTCCCATAATAATCTCATTGTCTTAGAGATGGAAAATGTAGTCTAAAGAGAGGAGGGGACTTCCCCTGTGTCATGCATGTGGATATAAGCAGAGTAAGGCCTAGATGGTGGGCATTTCCAGATTGGATTTGTCTGGCATGGAATTCAGAAAGAAGACTAACTCTGAGAAGCAGAAAGTGATGAAAATATATGTTATGTCGGTCATATTAGTGCATGAGTCCTGGAGGCATGAATGCAAGAAAGGATGGGGTCTTTTCTCAGTAATACTTTAAGGTCTTTGTGAGTCATACTGAAGTGGCCAAATTAAAGAACAACGCCCACTAAAAAACAGCCCCATTTAGCATGAAGAGCAGCACCCACTGAAGATAAAAAGGATGAGAGGAGAATCTTTTCTGGAACCAGAAAGAATGGAGGGTAGAGACTAATGAGGGTCAAAGAGTGAGAGAATAAGATCCTATCTTTATCCCAAATGTGGGACCAAAGGAAGAATTTCCCGAACTGTAGCATGATTCAGAGGACTCTGAGAAGAGAAGCTGTGAGTCTCATCATTTATAAATACCGAGGAGAATGTACAGACAGCTCATTTTACTGTGCTTCACTTTGTTGAATATTTTACAAATTGAAAGTTTGTGGCAACCCTACATCAAGCCAGGCTGTTGGCACAATTTTTGCAACAGCATCTGCTCACTTTGTGATGCTGTGTCACAATTTGGTATTTTCAAACTTTTTCTTTATTATAATATCTTTTATGGCGATCTGTAGATCAGCGGTCTTTGATGTTACTCTTTAAATGTTTTGATGTGTCATGAACTATACTTATAGGACAGCAAACTTAATTGATAAATGTTGTTTACGTCTGAATGCTGCGCTGATCAGCTGATCCCTTGTCTCTCTTCCTCTTCCTGACCTCTCTATTTTGAAACAGAACAATATTGAAATTTCACCAGTCACCACACAATGGCCTCTAAGTGTTCAAGTAAAAGGAAGAGTCACATGTCACTCACTTTAAACTGAAAGCTAGAAATGATTAAGCTTAGGGAAGAAGACATATCGAAAACCAGAATAGGCTAAAAGCTAGATCTTTTGCAAAAGTTAGTCAAATTGTGAATGCAAAAGGAAAGTTCTTGGAAATTAAAAGTGCTACGCCAGTTTGCACACAGATAATAAGAAAGCCAAAGAAGCCTTATTGTTGATATAGTGAAAGTTTTAATGGTCTGCATAGAAGATCAAACCATAATTTATAATCCTTTGGAAATTATGCTACTACAAAGACACATGCACACGTATGTTTATTGCGGCACTATTCACAATAGCAAAGACTTGGAATCAACCCAAATGTCCATCAGTGACAGACTGGATTAAGAAAATGTGGCACATATACACCATGGAATACTATGCAGCCATAAAAAAGGATGAGTTTGCGTCCTTTGTAGGGACATGGATGCAGCTGGAAACCATCATTCTTAGCAAACTATCACAAGAAGAGAAAACCAAACACCGCATGTTCTCACTCATAGGTGGGAACTGAACAATGAGCTCACTTGGACTCGGGAAGGGGAACATCACACACTGGGGCCTATCATGGGGAGGGGGGAGGGGGGAGGGATTGCATTGGGGAGTTATACCTGATATAAATGATGAATTGATGAGTGCTGACGAGTTGATGGGTGCAGCACACCAACATGGCACATGTATACATATGTAACCTGCACGTTATGCACATGTACCCTAGAACTTAAAGTATAATAAAAAAAAAAAAAAAAAGAAAGAAACAGCTAAAATAATTTAGGGTAAAACACAAATTTCTGATGCAAGTTTAATATTTAAATTTTCAACTACTTCTAACTAATGATCACTATTCAGAAAATATGTGTCAAATATCCTATAATAAATACAACTCAGTAATGTTTTCAGCATTTTCAGTTAAAAAAAAAAAAAAGAAGATCAAACCAGTCACAACATTATCTTAAGCGAAAGCTTAATCCTGAGCAAGGTTCTAACTGTCTTCAATTCTGTGAAGGTGGAGAGAAGTGAGAAAGCTGCAGAAGAAAAGTTTAAAGCTAGCAGAAGTTAGTTTATGAGGTTTAAGGAAAGAAACTATCTCCAAATCTTAAAATTGCAATGTGAGGTAGCAAGTACTGATGTAGAAGCTGCAGGAAGTTATCCAGAAGACGTAGCTAAGATCATTGATGAAGGTGGCTACATTAAACAGCAGATTTTTCAATGTAGACAAAAGAGCCTTGTACTGGAAGAAGATGCCACCTAAGACTTTCATAGCTACAGCAGAGAAGTTAATGCCTGGTTTCAAAGGATGGGCTGACTCTCTTGTTATGGTTCATAGAGCTGGTGACTTTAAGTTACATCCAATTCTAATTTTCCATATTCAAAATCATAGAGCCCTTAAAATGGGCTAAATATACTGCCTGTGCTCTAGAAATGAAACAACAAAGCCTAGATGACAGTATATCTGCTTGCTGCATGGTTCACTGAAAATTTGAAGCCCACTGTTGAGACCTACTGCTCAACAAAAAAGATTCCTTTCAAATATTGCTCCTCATTGACAATGCATCTTGTTACCTAAGAGCTCTCATAGACACATACAAGATAATTTAAGTTGTTTTAATGCTTGCTAGTACAACATCCAGTTGGTAGATGAATCAAAGAGTAATTTCAAATTTCAAATTTTATTATTTCCTAACTACATTTTGTCAGGTTAAAACTTCCATAGATCATTATTCTTGTGATTGATCTTGGCAAAGTATATTGACAACCTTCTGGAAAAGATTTACCATTCTAGATGCCATTAAGAATATTTATGACTCATGGGTTGGTGGGGAGTGCTAAAAAATACCTACATTAATAGGAGTTTGGAAGAAGTTGATTCCAACCCTCATGGATGACTTTAAGGGGTTCAAGGGTTCAGTAGAGGAAGTAACTGCAGATATGGTGGAAATTGCAAGAGAACTAGAATTAGAAGTGGAGGCTGAAGATGTGACTGAATTGCTGCAATCTCATGATAAAACTTGAGCAGGTGAGGAGTTGCTTCTTAAGGATGAGCAAATAAAATGGTTTCCTGAGATGGAATCTGCTCCTGGTAAAGATGCTGTGGAAATTGTTGAAATGATAACAAAATATTTAGATTAATTGCATAAGCTTAATTGATAAGGCAGCAGAAGAGTTTGAGATAATTAATCACAATTTTGAAAGAAGTTACATTGTAAAATTTGATCAAACAGCATCATTGCTATAAAGGAAGAGTCAGTCGTTGCAGTTAATTTTACTGTTGTCTTATTACAAGAAATTGCCACAGTCTCCTCCACCATCAGCAACCACCATTCTTATCAGTCAGGAGCCATCAACATCAAATCTTTCATCAGCAAGAAGACTGCAACTCGCTGAAGGCTCAGATGATTGTTAGCATTTAACAATAAATTATTTTTTAAGTCATGTGCATTATATTTTAGACATTGTTCTATTGCTATTGCACACTTAATAGATTATAGTATAGTGTAAACATAACTTTTAAATGCATTGGGAAACTAAAAAGTTCATGTGACTCAGTTTGTGTCGATATTTGCTTGATTTTGGTAGCCTAAAATCAAACATGCATTATCTCTGAGGTATGCCTGTATAGTAATCTCATAAATATAAATATTACTAAACACATTTTATTATGTTTATAATAAAATTCATATGATTAAAATCAGAACTGTAATTCAAACAGAAGTATAAAATATTAAGAATCACCATGAGGTCATATTTCACAAAGAAACAACACAATGAACCAACTTCAGAATTGGCATAAGTAATGGCAGAATTTGTTCTAAGCTTCAGCAATAAAATCAGACACTTGTGGTATTATTCTTTTGAGAATTTTGGGGGAGTTTCATTATTTGCTTGGAACACACATTTTACCTCTTATTTAAGATTAGACACAAGCCTGGGCACAGTGGCTCATTCTTGTAATCATAGCACTTTGGGAGGCTGAAGTTGGAGTTTCGCTTGAGCTCAGGAGTTCAAGACCAGCCTGGGAAACCTAGTGAGACCTTGTCTCTACTAAAAAGTTTAAAAAGTTATCTGGGTGTAGTGGCATGTGCCTATAGTCCCAGCTTGGGAGGCTGAGGCAGGAGGATAGCTTGAGCCCAGCAGGTCGAGGTTGAGTGAGCTGTGATTCTGCCATTGCACTCCAGCCTGAGTGACAGAGTGAGAGCCTGTCTCAAAAAGTAAATTAATTAATTAACTAAACAAATCGTTTTATAAAATATTTTCTCTATGTATTCTGGGAATGATAATTTTATACAAAGAAAGATCATGATGACTTATATACAACAAAATGATAAAACAAATCTAGGAGTAATTTATCACATAAAAACCGTTTTCTTCACCTACATCATGGCAGAATTAACTTTTGGAAGTATATTCACTGTCATGCTTTTGTAAACTACATAAAATTGACCAATAGTTCTTTGGTTATGTCTACATAGGTCAATGAAAATGGAAAGTTGAGATAATTTGAAGTTTTTTTTTTGTTTGTTTTAAATAGTATTACGACACTTGAGTAAAGCATAGATTTGGGCATTGTGATCTCTACATATTTCACCTTATGAGGTAAATTTCTTAGATATATACCCAATCCTATTCTTTGTTTTCTTTGTATAAATTTGGCCAAAATTTTAAGGGCAAAGATTTACATAATCTTTGTAATGGCCCTTTGTAATATTATTCTATAGAATTATAACATGAGAAAACAAGTAGTATTTCAACCCTCTAATTGTCTAAAAATAGGCCACTTCATGTTTAAGTTTGGACATTAATGAGCTGTCTACATTCCTGTGGCAAGTCTTCCTACCACAGCAACAGCAAAACGTTCTCATTTAAGGAAGATCAATAGCTGTACACATTTTTTCTTTTATGCAGTCCAGTTTACAACTCACTTTTAATATCATTTAAAAGTACGTAAGCAAATCCTACATGACATTTTTATGACCATTGTAATATCTCAGGTTTAATTTTTGGCAGTAAATATAGTCTTGTACAAACTTAGAAGCAAAAAGAAAAAAAGAAAGTGGAGTTTAAGTATATTTTTATTTATACAGTACTTTTACTTCTGGGAGTGAATGTCATTTTTGTACGAAACACCTGTTCATGTGATGAATTTGAAAAAGTTTGATATTCAAATAACCTCCAGAAGTTTTATTTTGTTTTCAACCTACATTACATTTTAGGAAGCCTTCCAAAGTTTATAATTATATGTTTGAAAGGTTTCACATGGAGTTATCATTGGTGTATCAGTAGACTTTAATTTGCCCAGTCTACTAATTTACATTTTTTAAAACCCCACATTAATTGTAGAGTACTGGGAACAAAATACAGAAATATAGTTATTTTACCTCTGAAGGCATGCTTAATCACTAATATAGATGTTTAGAATCTACCAGATAAGGAGAAAAACAACTTTAAAGTCAGAACTCTGGGATCATGCATGCTTTGGATTTTACTTTTTGAACTGCCTTTTAATATTTGGCCAGTCTGAGCAGGGAAATTTATTTTCTCCATGGCTCAATTTCTTTATCCGTAAAAGAGGGTGACAAATAGTCTTTCCCTCACAGAATTACTATAAGAATAATTATAATTATATTTTCAAAAGTTATTCACTTTTGAATCATGATAAAATATATGTTCATGTAAGATTCACAAGGATAATGACTGAGCGAGTGATAAGTGAACAAGTTACTGGATTTGTCAAGCCTCTTTATTAATACTGGACAATGATGTTGTCTTTTTTGTTGTTATTCCGCTTTACCTCTCGTTTTTGTGCTGCAGATGAAAGCATGTAGGTAAAAACTCTTGACACCTTTGAGTAAAGCAATAAAATAATAGAAATATTATTATTGCTATTGCTTTTCTTTATAGAAAAGACTCAAGACAGGCATAGAAATAATTGCTGTGTTATGTATGTGCATTTAAAAGAATTGACTGTTTTCAATGGCCTGATAGTCTAATGTATTTTACTTTTCTTATTTTTGTGTTCAGAAAAACTGTGGATTTCTGAAATAGTTCCATTTTGTAGTTCATTTTGACCATTATGTATTTTAGTAATCCAATCAGTAAAGCTTTTAATTTCTCGCTGTGTTTGGAAGCTGCTTTGGCCAAGGATTTGATATCCGGGAGGGTGGCGTCCACTTGCTCTTGGCATCTAGTAAAGAATGACTGAACAACACGCTCAGGGTATATCATTAGTACTATGTAAAAAGCTTATGATTTACTGAATGGCATTTCTATGCCCCATATTTTATTATTTTCAAATGGTGTCACGCCATGTCTGTTTCAAATCATGTCCTCTTAAAACTTTTTGGTTTCTTCGTGTTATCAATTTAGGATACTTTAAAAATAAATTGGTAAAGCATATTTCAGTTTTCAGTGCTATATTAAAACATTTTTATTGTGCGGTAAAATTGGTTATGTGGAATATTTACATTTAAAATTAAATAAGTAAAGATGTCTTAAGGAAATGAACAAAATGGCTGCACCGTTGGGTTCAATGAGACTTGATGTGGAAAGAATGCTACACCACTGTACTGCTTAATATTTCACAGTAGAATCTAAAGTAACTATATTAATTTTGTGAGGTCATCTTTCATTCTGTTATTCATGCTGCTATCACCTATTTTGCCCATTATGACCAAAGTATCCGGTAGAGGGAAGTAGTCTGAAAAATATCAAAAATTTGTTTGCCTAAATTGACTTGTTTTCCTTGCATATCATCTGAAGACGAGGAGGATGTTTCACAAAATATTACACAGATAACGATCCGCATACTAAAATATTTATTGCCCTGGCATCCACCTCCAAAAAGGCTCTACAAAAGAGTTGTCATTTCATGTACTCATGATAAATGTATATTTTTTCTGATTCACACATACTTCTTATTAAAATGTCATTTCTTAAAACTGAAATCTATATAAATATAACATCAATTACATGAAAGCTGACACTCATTAATTTTTTTTATTTTAGGTAGTAAAAATTAATAACACTAATTTCAAGTTTGTGTTTAAGGATTTGTACCATCTTTTCTTGCTATTTCCATTTATTTACTGTTAGAATTTCACATATGGAAATTATGAGCATGGGTATTGGTGTTAAGGAAAATCTTTCTTGACTGCAGAGTAGTCCAAAAATTAGAAATAGAAGGAAAATTGACTTTTGGAATATTAACAAAATATTTTCCATATTTTAAATTTATATTTTGACAACTTAGAGTAGATTTTGCTATGTGGATTTTGCAAAACTATGTGGTTAACTTTAACATATGAAGAAGACTAGCCTGACCAACATGGAGAAACCCCATCTCTACTAAAAATATAAAATTAGCCAGGCGTGGTAGTGCATGCCTGTAATCCCAGCTACTCAAGAGGCTGAAGCAGAAGAATTGTTTGAACCCAGGAGGTGGAGGCTGTGGTGAGCCAAGATCGCGCTGTTGCACTCCAGCCTGGGCAACAAAAGAGAAACTCCATCTCAAAAAAAAAAAAAAAAAAAAAAAAACCTACAATTACATTAGTAAAAGACCAACACCTAAAATAAAAAGAGAATATTTGTGAATAAGCATCTCATATAAAACAGGAACAAAAAATAACCCTTAAAGTAACAGAACTAGGTTAATTCTTACATATGATAGCCCCCAAAATGCAAAGCAAAACTATATGTATGTACAGTTTATGGTGTTTAAGTATATATATTTCTATACACACATATATGGTGTTTGAGTATACACACACACACACACACACACATACACACACAAAGTGTGGCTATATCGAACACAACTATAAACAAAGTTGGTTCTTTGATTCCATAACTTTATTTCTTTAGATGTAGTCTACAGATACATTTCACACAAGTGAAAAAAATATGTAAATATATATTCATTTTAGCATTGTTTAAATACTACAGATTGATAACAACCTACATATCTGTCATTAGACTACTTAAATATAGTACAGTAATAAGAAGAAGAAACTTTTGTGCTGTCATAGAAAGATCTCAAAATTTAGAGTGTAAAAGAACATATAATAGTACTTACTAGTATGTCTATAAAATAACTATGGTGTATAAGAGAAATTAATAACAATGGTTACCTGTGTTGGTGGACAAATGGGTAATTGCAACCAAAAAGTTTCCAATGTACAGTTTTATTTACCTTTCAATTTTGGAATCATGTGACTATACTATCTGATTTGGTTTGGCTGCATCCCCACCCTAATCTCACCTTTAATTTTAATAATGCCCACCTATCAAGGGCAGGACCAGGTGGATATAATTGAATTATGGGGGCGATTTCCCCCATAATCTTCCATGGTAGTAAATAAGCCTTACCAGATCTGCTGGTTTTATAAATGAGAGTTCCCCTGCACAAGCTCTCTTACCTGCCACCATGTAAGATGTGCTTTTGCTTCTCCTTTGCCTTCCACCATGATTGTGAGGCCTCCCAGCCATGCTGAACTGTGAGTCCATTAAACCACTTTCCTTTATAAATAACCCAGGCTCAGGTGTGTCTTTATTAGCAGCATGAGAACAGACTAATACATTATCTATGCAAAAATGTGTTATGACATTAAAATTTAAAAACAGCATAGGCCGGGCGCAGTGGCTGAAGCCTGTAATCCCAGCACTTTGGGAGGCCGAGACGGGCGGATCACGAGGTCAGGAGATGGAGACCATCCTGGCTAACACGGTAAAACCTCATCTCTACTAAAAAAAATACAAAAAATCTAGCCGGGCGAGGTGGCGGGTGCCTGTACTCCCAGCTACTCCGGAGGCTGAGGCAAGAGAATGGCCTAAACCCGGGAGGCGGAGCTTGCAGTGAGCTGAGATCCGGCCACTGCACTCCAGCCCGGGCGACAGAGCAAGACTCCGTTTCAAAAACAAACAAACAAACAAACAAACAAACAAAAAAAAAAAAGCAAACAGCACAGAGATGCAATTAAATTAGCTGAGGTATTCTTCTTTCCAAATAATTATCCTTTGTAGATGTAAAATCAACATTGATACCTGTGTAAAATGATTACTTTATAAATTATACATAGAAAGTGTATTGAGGAAACAAGGATACTGGTAAGTAGCAGTAGATTTACAATTGACTGAAGAGTATGGTTGCTAAGATTCGTATGCTTGATAATTCACATTTCTGTGCCCTTGCATAGGCTGTCTGTTGTGCATGTAATTTCCTTCTCTTCTGTTTTCTGTTTTCCTCTTTGAGGAACGCTACTCATTCGCTAAGGCCTGATTTGAATATTATTTTTAAAAATGTAAAGAGACACCTCTAGTATAATTAGCCTCTTTCTTTGGTCTTTCTTAAGAACTCTAATTATGTATCTATTATAGCACTTATACTCCTTCTTTTCTTGAACTTTCCCTTAATATACTGTAAACTGCATGACAGCAGCGATGGTATCTTATTCTGTTTGTATTATATTTTCAGAATTTCAGACTGTTTGGCACATCATAGGAGACCAAAAAGTGTTTTGAGAATAATTGAAAAACTATGAAATGCATGAGGCAGCCAAAATGGTTGCATGAAGATAAAGTATTTTAAGAAAAAATCTAAGAATATAAAATGACTTCCTAAATGAACTATGGTATAAGTGAGCGTGAAAGAAGCACTGCTAAAGGGGCACAGCAGTAACATTAAATTTTGAACAATATTCTCAGACCTTTGCATTATTCTAGTTTTGCGTGTGAATTAACTTTGGTGAATAAAAGTTATTAATTTTCCCCAGATAAGACAATTAAAAAATTGATCACTTGGATATTTAAATGTAGTCTGTATTTCCTTCAAATCTGTACTCTCTGCACTACGATTCACAGATACACTAAACCAGAAAAATGACAACAATGACTAAAGAATGTCGACTCCGGAAACTACCTAAAGACACATCCACATTGATTTATTTATCCGGTTGGAGACTGTTGGACCACTGAGGAAAGGAAGGGATATAGAGTGTTGATTAGTATAGTACTTTTTAGTTATTTTTAGCTGCTTATTAACTATTCTCAATGTTCATGAAGGATATGGGAGATGGAAAGATAAACTCAAAAACTGTGAATTTTATTTCAGGTTATCTTTCATGAGACTGCAACACTGGCAAGGGTAACTCTCAGAGTTTGTGCATTCACCTTATGAGTTAGTCTTTTTAAGATAGTGTGTTTATCTGGTGGCTACAATGGTTTAGATTTGTTTCTATTAAAAGTTAGGATGGTGAGCTCCTGAAATTCTGTCTTTCAATTCCTTTTTCTTACTCAGCATTCTGACTGCCGAAGTAATAAAGAATTCAGCTTTAGGTCTCCGTATCCATATTACTTTATCCCCGTTTATCTCTAGCCTTTAAGGTTGTCTTAGTCATACATATTGAAGCTAATATTGTTTATTTATCTTGCCTAGGATCATTCAGTTAAATTCCTCCTGCATTATTTAATTGGCTTACATGTGCTCAAGAATTTTTTATGCTTAATACACATCAGTGGAAATGCCATCACTTGTTCAAAAACAAAAATAATAAAAAGAGTAACTAAACTCTGAAGAAATAGACTCAAACTTGATTAGAGAAATCACTCTGTGTATTCTGTTTAGTTAATCTGATGCATTCAGCTTATCTTTTCTTTCTATGAGTTTAAGATTCCATAAAACTGAAGATAAAAAATAATGAAAAATGACTACTAGTTCCTAATTAATATATGTGTCATCTTTGGTTATTCTGTGTTCTTTAAAATTGGCAAAATTGTTATATGTATTAAATATAGAAATGATATGAAAGTCCATCGATTTTTATTAACTAGTTTTATATAATAGAACATAGAAAATACAGAGACTTTCATTTATGACCCATGTACATGATTTACATTTATGAGTTTTCAGATGCTTGACATATATTTACTCTAAAAAAGTCATGAATTCCCCTTTGACCTTGAAAAGCCAAGATAAAAACTTTTCAGATAATGACCTTTTCAATATATTAAAATAGATCACTTAAGGGTGTATCAAACAGTCAGCCACATTCTGTGTTCTCAGAAGGTCCATTTTTTACTGAAATTTATTTTTATGGTTATATATGAATTCATCAGAAGTCAAGGAAAGGGAAGAAAAAATAATGCCATTATTTATTTCAACAGCCTCACATAATGTATTATTCTTAAAAATCTAGCCACAGACCATGAAGTAGCTAAACTTTAGTTTGATATATTCAATGACAAGTTGAGCAGAAAAAGAAATAGATAAATTTATGAGGGAAGCAGAGCAGGAATAATTTCTATTTCCATAGTACATCTCTTTGAAGGAGCTCAAGGCAAGTGATGAAAAAGATATGACACAATATATAAACTAATTTTCTCCCAGAGACTGTATCTAAGAACAAGAAATACAAAATATTCACTGGCACATTGTATAGTGTGCTGAAGAATCTTTATAGGCTATTTGTTAACCTGTGATCTGATCCTGACAATGCAATGGTAAGGCAAGATTTGTACATTTCTCTGTTGATCCAAAACTCATTTGTTTTTCAAGGATTTCTCAGGCCTTTTCCTCCCTGAAACCCTCTTGCAATGCTCAACTCAAGCTACTCTCTCCTGTCTTAGGAGTCCTGTTGGATTTATAATCAGTTCAAACCTGATGTCTTACAATGTATTGTCAGCCAGTTTGCTACTGTAAGTATCAAAGCAGTAGTTCATTTAAGGGAAATCCCAACTTTTGTTATGATTGCATTTTGCTTGGGTGTGTTTCCCTCCAAAGATGTAGTGTGTTTTTTCTTTCTTTTTCTTTTCTTTCTTTTTTTTTTTATTGTACTTTAAGTTCTAGGGTACTTGTGCACAACATGCAGGTTTGTTACTTATGTATACATGTGCCATGTTGGTGTGCTGCACCCATTAACTTGTCATTTACATTAAGTATATTTCCTAATGCTATCCCTCCTTGCCCCCACCCCCAAAACAATAGGACCCAGTGTGTGATGTTCCCCTTCCTGTGTCCAAGTTCCCCTTCCTGTTCCTACTTTAGGTGGGAATTGAACAATGAGATCACTTATTAGAATGCCAGACTTTGTTAAATGAGATCAATGGAGAATGATCTTTTCAAAAGAATAAGCTCTGGAAGAGAGAGACAGAGAGAGAGAAGTAGCGAAGAAAGGAGGAATAATCAATGCCATTTATTTTAGGCTGCTTCATGAAAAATCTCATACTGACTTTGTCCAGAATAAATTAAGATTAATGCTTCAGTGTGTTTGTGGATCACTAAGGAATTATGGAAATAAAACCAGTTTAGCTCAGATATTCAATAGTCACTAAATGAACCAACATTCATCCAAACACATACTCTAAAAGTAAAGAACAAATATGTTTTTGCATCCTCTCTGCAACCCTAAATGACAGCTCTCCCTTCACTTCTTCCCTAATTCTTTCTTAAAAAAAGAAATAAGGGAAGTATTTAAAAATGTAGATACTCCTTTATACTTCTCTATGTTATAGGATCCCTATCTTTTAAATAGGTGACAAATGGAGAAAAACAGAGCATTAATGGACATCTGTGAAAAGATGAATATCAAGATTAAGTCTAAAAATGAAATAAAGAGTGGCCGGGTGCGGTGGCTCATGCCTGTAATTCCAGCACTTTGGGAGGCTGAGGTGGGAGGATCACGAGGTCAAGAGATCGAGACCATCCTGGCCACCATGGTGAAACCCTGTCTCTACTAAAACACGAAAATTAGTCAGACATGGTGGTGGGTGTCTGTAGTCTCAGCTATTTAGGAGACTGAGGCAGGAGAATCGCTTGAACCCAGAAGGTGGAAGTTGCAGTGTGTCAAGATGATGCCACTGCACTCTAGCCTAGCAATAGAGCGAGACTCCATCTCAAAAAAAAAAAAAAAAAAAGAAATGAAATAGAGAATATTGTCATTCATAATACATTTTCTTATCCACAACTAACAATGTTACCTTACAAATCTCTCACTTTTTACGGCGGCTAATTATTATTCTATCCCTATGTTTATGACTTTGACCAACAGTATTAAATCTGGACTTTTCATACCTCTGTGGGAGACTAAACTTTTTTCAAGATCTGTGGAGAGATGGAGAATTTTAAGGAAATGATATTATCATTTTTACCCAATTTCAATACTGATCTATCTGTCTGAGAAGCCAGGAGTCTTTGAGAGAAAGTTTAATACTTTCCATTTCTGCCCTTTACCAAGCTCTCTTCTCCCACTTTACAAAAGAATCATTAATCTAAACCATCTTGAAACTTATTACAGTGCACTGCATCCTGACAGTACACTGAATAAAATAGTGTCATAGTGTTTTTAATCAAGTCACCGAAACTGCTCTGCTATCATCTACATCTTAAAGATGTGCATTTACCATAGCTTTTTTGCATAATTATTTGTCAAAGTTTATCATTCTGTTGTTCTGAACAGTTGTATAATTTTGCACTGGCAATCACTATAACACTAACTTAAGATAAAGCAAATAAAACATGGTAAAGACATTTGGATTTTTATTTTGTGAGATATGTTATAGTGATGAATAAAAACTCTTTAGAGCGAACAAATATTTTGTTAGGATAAAATTTTCTGTTTTAACTTAAGATCATAGAGGACTTAAAATTTGAGGCTGTTAGGGAAGAACTTGCTCATATTCGTTGTTGAATAGATGATTATAAGTATTAAACGGTGATAATATTTATGGTCCACTTTCTATTGGATGTATTTAACAGTAATGTACACCTAACATTCAGATTATGTCCTCTAACTACAATTCCCCACTAAAAAGAAGTAGAATTCCTTGAATGAATGGCTGCCTTCAGGTCTGAGACAGGAAATATGTATAATAATACAGGAGCAGCTTTCTACGTGTGACAGAAAGCAAGCAAGCTATTAAAAATACAAAAGCAAACAAAAGAAACCCAATGCACCATGTCAAAAAGAAGTAGCTTTCAATGGCCAAAAATGAGGATATCAAAAATAATGGAGAATATATTTCAGAATACTGAAAAAAATTAATTGTTCAAAATACTATCCAAATCAAGAGAAAGCCAGCAACAACAACAACAAAGTCTCAAAATAAACTCTTTTAATTCTGTTGGAACTAACTGGTGTGATAATAGCTTATTCTGGTATTTGGATTTTTGAAGAATATTCTGGTATTTGGATATTTAGAAGAAATTATTAATTATCCTGAATATCTTATACAAATTATATTTTAGGTTTACTCAGCCATAAATGTTAAAGGAACCTGCTTCTTTACAGCAGGATTCTAGCTAATGAATATGGATGGAATTGTATAAACCATTATTGGATAGCCTCTAACTTTTTCATATTATAATCATCAATAGATGACATTGTAAGGGTAAAGAATCATAAGAAACTTTACAGTGGAAGGGACTGGCTGTCATCGCCTACACCCACTGAAATCTTTGTATACCTAAAACTTGTACAACCACTCATTGTCTTTCTCTTAATAGTATGCAATGTAAAGCCACTGGTATGCCCTTATAGGCATTTTTGTCAAAATGCTTTTACCTTTTTATAGCTTGGTTAAATTTATGGGAAATGTAGGGGCTAAAAAATCAAGTTAATAACATTTCAAAGAAACAAATGGACAAATACAGAATGTACACCATTCCAGAGAATAACTCATTCTGCTTCTGTAAAGAATTAATACCACACAAAATGAAAAGGAAGGAGAAACACCTGTAGTTTTAAAAATGTTAACTATGTAATAACAAAGTGGGATATGTGGCCTTCAGGTGTGTCTTATCTTGAATAAATAACTTTAAAAAGTTGTTCCTAAGAGAAAGAGAAAATTTGCATATGAACTGGCCACAGATTTATCATTAATTTAGTACGGTGTGCTAATGGTTATAACGGAAAAATGTATATTATTTCGAAAGGCACACTGAAGAAGAATAAAATGACATGATTTCTGGGATTTGTTTTATAGTACTTCCAAATAGGGAATAAACAAGGTTAGATGAAGCAAAATCTAAAGAATTGTTGAATCTGCATAATTTGTTTAGAGTACCCATAGAATTTTGAATAATTTGGTCTAAATAGACCAACAAACCTATCAAGTAGTACAGAATCTGATCTTGAATTTGCTTCTGGTATCTATGAGCCATTCAAATACTAGACCATAAAAACTAGTTAATACTAACTAGTTGGCAAAAATACTATGGTTGTGTATTTATTTATTTGCTTACTTTTTTTTTTTTTTTTTTTTTTTGAGATGGTATCTTGCTCTGTTGCCCAGGCTGGATCTGGTGCAATCTCGGCCCACTGCAACTTCTGCCTCCCAGGTTGAAACAATTCTCCCTGCCTCAGCCTCCCGAGTAACTGGAACTACAGGTGCCCACCACCACGCCTGGCTAACTTTTGTATTTTTTTAGTAGAGACAGAGTTTCACCATATTGACCAGGTTGGTCTTGAATTCCTGACATCAGGTGATCTGCCTGTCTCGGCCTCCCAAAGTGCTGGGATTACAGGCATGAGCCACCGCGCCCAGCCTATTTACTTACATATTGATAAAGTGATTGATTCAACATCCAGAGTTTCGCTCCTGGGGTCTAAGATAGAACTCTTCATCTGTCCTCGTTCTCAAAACAGATCTCCTCTACTGAGTGTTCCCTTATCTCTTTGCAACTAAATGCTGGCATTTAATAAATCCTTTTTCAGTTCTCTATATAGACTTGAATGTAACATTGCAAATTCCCTGATTCCTAAAGTGCAAAATGCAAATCATACTCATCACTTTCAAGTGGATATTGGGGTTATGGGTTTTCAATTTATTTGTAAGATCTCCCTTTTACCAATAGAAGAAAAGATATCTCTGAATATATTATACACTTGGACAAATTAGATGAGAAAATACTATACTTTCAAGAGCTTTCCCTTAAACATCTCTTTCTGAGTAGGTGTCATACATGAAATGGTAAGTAACTACTTTATTGGCTAGCAGATGGCAAGACACAGTGCTAGTTACAGATATAGGTTCCAAGCTGTGTTGCAATGAAATGCCATTTCATGGACAGCAAATGCAAGTAAATTTGCATGTTAAGCAACCAAATTCTAAGACCAAAATATTGAGAGTGGAATGGATTTTGTAATTGCAGTTATAACATACAGACTTTACCAGAAATCTTTTACTTGAATAGGGCACAGCTGCCTCTATATGAAGTCATTTTGGTAGTATGAAAGAGAAAAATTCAGTAAAAGATGTGTGTGCCATTATTTCATGTTGAAAATGTTTTTTATTGTAACACTTTTGAAAGGATTTGCTACTTGAGAAATGCGTCATGGTAAACCTGGAGCATGGAGGTCTCGTATATGCTTTTTCTATTGTATTAAAGTAAAAAGCCATGAGAAAATGCAGTTAAGAAAGAGAGGTGGGTCCTTTAACACACCGGCCTCACATTGGCACTTTGACTGAATCAGTGCCTGGGACTTGCATTTCTTATTGTACAATCTTTTGAAAGCAAATGTTTAAATAAAGCCTCAGAAACAGCAGAAGTGGGAGGTAAAAGAGAGTGCCGATGCTTTCATAAAGCCCCTTCTACCTGTGCTCATGTCAGATCTACACAACGCCCATAAGGGGAGAGCGAAAGTTCACAAACTCAGATGGTAGAGTGCTCTACCGCCATCTGGAAGCTTTAAGACTGAGAGGGCCCAGTTGGGCTTAAAAGAAGCATCAATTTCTCATGGGAGGCTTTCATCCTCAGAAACTGTACAGCTGAGTCTCAATTTGGATGCAGCTGTTAAATGGGGCTAACAAAAGACTTTGAGCAGAGAACATACCATTAGAGTGAGGCTTATCTATAGGTGAAGTAGGTAGTTTCTTCAGAGTGTGAATTAGAGGGTTTTTAAAGGACTCTTAACCCCACAATGTCTTTTTCTTGCTGTACACTCACGTGCTACTTTCCTCCTCTCTACTAACACATACATGGGGTTGTTGAAGTCCCTTGCACACATCATAATTTTTCATGCCTTTATAATTTAACTTTTCTTTCTCCTTGTAATGCCATTTTTCCTTTTTCTCATTTGATATTCATCCCAATTATTATTTAAATTTTTATTTCTACATAATCTACTATAGGACTGTTTTGCATGATAATCATACTGTCCTCAATATCCTACCTCCCTCTTTAACTTTCTCCCTTTTCCACAAAATACCAGAGTGAGATTTTTGTAGTTTCTCCTTGCCAATATTACACTTTTTAATCTTCACACTCTTCCGTTCAAAGGAAAATATGCCTCAAAGCAAATCTCTAGATGAGCAATGATTTTATCTTAAACTATCTCTAAGGAGATGCTATTCTCCTAAATGACCCTCTCTCTCTCCTATTTCTTTAAATTCCTCTCTCCACTAACAATTCTTTCCAGCATATATAAACAAGTAAATCACTCCTATCTTAAAACAAAACAAATCTCTGTTGATTTCCATATCCATTTAGCTTTTAGGCAGTGCTCTTCTATCTTCTAAGATAAGATTATTGATTTTATAAAAAGTCCTACACCAATTCTGTATGTTGTATTTACTAACATCTTGCTTCAGCCCTATTTCTCTTGTGAAGCTCAAGACAGCTGATAGTTTCTATGGTCTGCAAAGTTTCTGCATATTGGACAAACACCAATATGTGTGTCCTACTTTGATTCACTTCTGAAGATCCTATAAATTCCAGTGTCCCTCTTTTTTTTTTTTTTTTTTTGAGACGGAGTCTGGCTCTGTCTCCCAGGCTGGAGTGCAGTGGTGCCATCTCAGCTCCACTGCAAGCTCCGCCTTCCGGGTTCCCGCCATTCTCCTGCCTCAGCCTCCCGAGTAGCTGGGACTACAGGCACCTGCCACCGCGCCCGGCTAATTTTTTGTATTTTTAGTAGAGACGGGGTTTCACCATAGTCTTGATCTCCTGACCTTGTGATCCGCCCGCCTCGGCCTCCCAAAGTGCTGGGATTACAGGCGTGAGCTACCGCGCCCGGCCTCCAGTGTCCCTCTCTACCTCTGATTACATTTCATTAAATATTTTTGTGTCTCTTCCATTAAGCCTTTAGATTGATAAAGAAATCATGTTTTGATCTTATTTTTATCCTTCTTAATTGTAGAGTAGGGTATTTAATATTGGATGAGGATTTTTAGGAGGCAATGGTCACCCAGAGGTATGGAAAGATAAATGAGAGAAGGCAGGTACACGTGTGCATTTGGAAGTGACAGAAGAATAACCAACCCAATCTATACTAAATGTTGCTGCAGAGATATTTCCATGTGAAATAATGCATTTGGAGGGCTCAGTGCATTGCTCTCATGAGCTCTTTAAAGAAATTATTGTTTTGCTTGTCACCCAATCAAGTCCTATAATTAAACAGGAATGGATCCATCAGATATGCATTAAGTGAAAAGGAAGAGGAGAATATCTGGGTAGGCACAGTTGCGCATCAGAGGTGCAACATCCAGAGGTATTCATTAAATGTTCCCTTTTCATGTATGCATCAAACAGAAATGCATATCTAAATTAAATTTCATTTGAATTAAATAGACTCTCAGGTTATTCAGGTACCCACTGGAAAAATGTTGTCAGTAAACAGAACATTTCAATGTGCAAATAGTTTTTGTCTGTTCTCCCTTCTTTTCTGAGCCCAAGGAGAGCAAAGTGAGATCCAGATTTGGTTCTTGTTCCCACTCTGTGCTCGTTTCCAAAACTGTAGTCTTTGTCTGTTATTAAAAAAAAATTCAAAATAAGGGAATCTTATGGCAACTCCGGAAGACTCTTTGAGTTCACAGATGTGGCATTTTGGGTCCTCCAAGATGTTAATGCCCAGATTAGATGTACAAGAGAATTCCTGAGAGAGGCATCTGTGATGGATAAACCATCCAGTGTAATGATCTGCAGAATAATAAACATAAATATATGTGAAAATTTTACCTTTCACCCCAAGAAATAATTCCATTATTCTATACACGAATGTGTAATTTGAAGAAGAGGAAGATTAAAAAGGAGAAAAAGAGTAAGGAGCACCAAAAATGTGGTTGAGGAATAAAGAATGGTGAAAATTGAAAGACATCTTTAGTCCTCCAAGTTGAAATGTACCTTTTCCGTTTCTGTGACATTTAACACATTTTGACATCTCTAAAATTAATTTTATCTGTGTATATTTCTTAATCTCCTTGGCACATCACAGCTACTTAGGAAAAGCCATGGGATCTTATCAAAATTTGGATTCCCTATAATACTTAGCACAGCATTTTAATTTAATTGAATAGAAATATTGGAATGAAAGAATGAAACATGTCAGTTGATATCAAATATCACAGGATTATTAAATCACTTAAAGTAAAATAATACATGATGACATTCAGGTAGGTTTTTATATTATGATACAGAAAGAAAAGGTGCAGAAATTACACAAGGGAGGGCTGACATAACATACACATTTGGAGTGTCTGTTATGTCTCTATTATCCTTCTTAACTGGACTCTCTAACCACACCTTCAATTTAACAGGTGCAGGTCATAGCAGCCTTACTTTTTCAGGATGACCAAAATCCACAGTTACAATTGGCAGGACCTCGCTCATGCTTCTCCACTTAAAATTTCTTCTGTTAGAAGAGGGACTGAGAAATAATCATGTATTTCATGTTTCTGAGCCCAGGACATGTACCACGAGAGCTTACCAGCCATGTTTAGCTGTGCATACTATGAATAGAGAAAGTCTATCTATATAGATATAATATAAACCCAGAGATGAGTAGATAGTGGCAGAGAAGAGACACAGAGTGTATTACCAAGGACCCTATTAGCTTTTCACTTAAGTTTGGACCTTGAGTTTCGAAAGTTATGTCTATATCATTACAATACATTATTCTTTCTTTCTTTTTAGGGCTTTAAGTTGGTTTCTGTTACTTATAAACAAGGCAAGTATACTCACTCAGGTAATGAAGAGGCTTGCTAAGTCATTTCTTAATATATTATTATTCTGTTTCGCCTGCAATTGGTGGCTTGGTCTACATATTTGTATATTATATTTAATTTTAAGCCTATTTTTTTCTGGGAATCAGACACATTCATTTTCTTTTTTCTTTCTGTAATAAAAGCATTCTTTTTTTCTGCTGGGCACAGTGGCTCATGCCTGTAATCCCAGGACTTTGGGAGGCCAAGGAGGGTGGATCACAAGGTCAGGAGATTGAGACCATCCTGGCCAACATGGTGAAACGCGGTCTCCACTAAAAATACAAAAATTAGCTGGGCGTGGTGGAGGGTGCCTGTAATCCCAGCTATTTGGGAGGCTGAGCCAGGAGAATGGCTTGAACCTGGGAGGCAGAGGTTACAGTGAGTCAAGATCATGCCACTGCACTCCAGCCTGGTAACAGAGGAAGACCCTGTCTCCAAAAAAACAAACAAAAAAAAATTCTTTTTTTCTTTTTATTATTTATTTATTTTTGAGACAGAGTGTTGCTGTTTTACCCAGGCTGGAGTGGAGTGGCACAATCTTGGCTCACTGCAACCTCCACTTTCTGGGTTCAAGTGGTTCTCCTGCCTCAGCCTCCTGAGTAGCTGAGACTACAGTTGTGATTTTTTTGTAGAGACAGTGTTTCACCCTGTTATCTAGGCTGGTCATGAGCTCTTGAGCTCAAAGCGATCTGCTTACCTCAGACTCTCAAAGTGCTGGGATGATTACAGGCATGAGCCACCATGCCTGGCCATATTCGTTTTCTTAATGTCAACAATTCAGGTTGATTATGTGAAGTGGAAAATAATAGTTGGTAAAATTAAATGGAGAATAATATTTTTCTTATTTCACAGATAAAAATATTTCATTATTTTTATCATAAAAATTTTTAAATAAGGAGGACTGATAGACAAAGAGAACTAGAATCATATGTATTAATTCATGGACTACTTTGCTAATTTTGTAAAAGAACTTAAGGCCACAGTTTTTCTTCTTGGTCAGTTTCAGTTTAAACATTAGTATTTGGTTAAATGCTAAACATTAGATGTTTACTTTAGCTCCAGACCTTGCCTAGCCTGTCTACTCAATCCTATTATCAATGATATATATTGATTTGCACAGCACTTTTATTTAATAAGATTGAAACCCATTCACAGAATTAAAGGCTATATGCAAAGGCATAATAAAATGGCTACTTTGTTTACTGCTGAACTCTCTTTCTAGTAGAAAGCAGCAACTAACATAATGGAGAAGTGCTCTTCAATACATGAGAAGCAAATAAATAGCTCATCCAATTATAGAAAAAGGTGAAATTTAGGTGTAATGAATGTAATATTTGAGATGAAGCATTTGGCAGTGTACTTCAGAAGCACAATGGAACTGAGTGATGATAGTATTCTCACAGACAGAATACAAAAAGACAGCTGCTGAAATTCCTTTTGGCTCACAGGTGAAAGATAATTGTGCTGGATATACAATTACAGAAGAGGAAATGTCCCCACACTGGCATTATAGGAAGACAGCCAGGTGCCTCTTTCAGTCGATAAGAAGATTAGAATATTAGGAATGTGGTATAACATAACAAGTTTTTTTGTTTATTTTGTTTGTTTGTTTGTTTTCTTTTTTACTTTCATTTTTTGTTTTCTTAATATTTCACTTCCTTTCTAAAACTTCTGCCTTCTCGTCTTTATTATTCATTTCTTCTGGTTCTCCAACTTCTTTCTTCTAATAATTTTTAAAAAAATTTTCAAAGTGCAGCCATTTTTAGGCAGTCTTTGCTGTCCAGTTAATTAATTCAGTTTACACCATGACACAAAATACTGCTAAGCATTTCTCCCTGCATTTATTCCTTTAGCAATCAATTACTGAATTTCTACCATATGCCTGACACTGGGAGTTACTGAGACTCAGAGTCTGGCTCTTTGTGTAGATCCCAATAGCAAGTATGGAAAAGAAAACCTGCTCTGAACTATTGATTGTTTTGTTAGATGTATTCACATGTTAAGCAAATATACAAATTGGACTGCAGTTAATTCTAGCTGGGAGTAGAGGTCAGAACATTTGATTCTTAAAACTGTAAAGAGGAATTTGTTGCCTGTGTAGCGGGAGGAGTACTTTCTAGATAAAAGGAATATTTGAACCCAATTTTGGAGATAGCAAACACTCCAAGATTGTTGGCAAATAATTTACTTTGGCTTAAGCCTAGAGCATGCAAACAGGGGGAAATTTTATATATATATATAATTATATATAGAGAGACATTACAGAGTGAGAGAACATTGTTTAATCACAGAAGATTTTGTGTAACATGAAAATGTATTTCAACTTTACACTCTGGGCAAAAGAAACTATGACAGATTTTTAAGCCTTGGAGCAGAAACACAGGGTGTCTATGCAGAGTATGATTTATACTGGGGAGTCATGGAAGACACCTTTAGGAAAGTGATCTTCTATAAGGGAATTACCAAAAAAGGCAAAAGCATGACTCCCACAGAAATATGTATGTATTTAAAAAATAAAACACATGTTAAAGATTTTAAGTCATAAGAGATGTTTTGCAGATGTTATAACTGAATGAGAGACAGAATATACAGATGGACAATGGCCAGATCATATATGACAATGGTATTCTGATTCACGACTTCTGCAGCAACCAGTCCAGGAATTTAAACTGTAATCTCTATAGAAATCAGCCCAAAAGGGTTCAAGGCTTGATCAATTACTGGCATCGTCCCTAATTTCAACCCTTGCTTTTAATTCAAGGTCAACTGGATAAAGTCAAATATGCTCCCTGCTATGGCCAGAATGTTTGTGTCCCTCCAAAATCAATATGTTGAACCTAGTATCCAATATAATAGTAGTAAGGCATGGAGCCTCTTGAAAAGTGATTAAATCATGAGGACTCCTACTTCGTGAATAGAATTAGTGCCCTTATAAAACTGGTTAAAGGGAGGGCCCTAGTCTCATCCACCCCTCCACCAAGTGAGAACACAGAAGTAGCCATTATTGAAATAGGGAGCCCTCACCATATATCAGGTCTGCTAGTGCCTTGGTCTTGGATTTTTCAGCCTCCAGAATTGTGAGCAATACTTTTCTATTATTTATAAAATAGTCTGTAGTACTTTTTACAGCAGTCTGAACAGACTAAGATACTTTCTGAACCAATCGATAATTTATTCTTACTTCTTGGTAGCCAGGTTTCATCTTCCCTAGGCCTACACTTCACCCTCCAATCAGAGAATACCTGAGTCTTCCCAACTCCCCTGCTTGCATTTAAGTCTCTTCCAAAAGCAAGTAATGGTGTCTGACTCTGCTACAACAAGCTCTGAATAGTTTCTGTTCTAATTTGTTCCTTTGTGCCTTTGTGCCTTTGTTCATTTCCAAAGTTTTCTTGGAAATTCCACCAACATATAATCGCACTGCTGTCGCTATAGAACCCAGCCTTTGACCACGTTTGGTACCCACACAGTCCTCTTGTGTCTTCCTACTCATGGCTTGTTAAGCTCATGTCAATTTAATAAGTCAGCATTGGGTCTAAACTCCTCTTTCTTTGCATTGAGTTCCTTACTTCTTAGTCTCAGTTTCAGTACCTCGCTTTTGTCATCAGTTTTCATTTTTGTTTTGACATCCTTGCTGGAATCAGATCATTCTTTGTCATCCAGTTTTATTCTCATGCTTTCTTTTGTGTTGTGTCATCTAAAAGCGTTTGACATAAGAAGGAAAATCCCAGAGTAGATAACAAGCATGGAGACTATAACCTATAGCTTAGGCTGGCTTCACAGACTGGTGAGTTTGGGGTTTTCATTTAGACAGATTTTCTGTGGATCATTAGTAAAACAAGATGGAATTTTCCTATAATTTTGATTTTTTGTTGTTGTTGGAAAAAGTTGGCTTTGATCCAGAGCGATCTCTGGTTGTCTACTTGCCAGGAGAGGAAAGATGTATAGATTGTAGGCTGTACTTTTGGAGGCAGCCGATCATCAGATTGAGTGAACAAAACACAAAAACCAAAATGTTACATTCCTATTAACTGTTTCCAGGTCTCATCAGGACACGAAGTCTAAATCCTCTCTTCCTCCAGGAAAAAAGATACTCTGATTTTTAAATATATATTCCTATAAACCTAGTCCTTATATGTATTTCTTTATATGGCCTAACTCCACCAAAGGTGGTTTTGATCCTCAGCGATCACTCTGGGGAACATTGGCATAAAAACAATTATTCATCTGAGTCTTACCTTAGCAAAGAAAGGGAATTAGATCAGCCCCAATGGGCAGCACTTTTTTTGACTGACAAGCATAAGCCCCTGCCTTAGTTCTGCTGCATGACAAAGTACCAGACAGGGTAATTTATAAAGGACAGAAATTTTTATATTTCATGAGGCTGGAAGTCCAAGAACATGTTGTCAGCTTCTGACGAATGTCATCCCGTGGCTGAAGTGGAAAAAGCAGAAGTGAGCATGTGAAACAGAGAGAGGCACCAGGGGCTAAACTCAATTTATAAGAACTCACTCGTGTAATAATGAACCTATTCCTATGATAACAACCTTAATCATTCATATACAACTACTGTACCCTCATGAGCCAATAACCTTCTATTAGGTCCCACATCCCAACACTGTTGCATTGGGGATTAAACTTCTAACCCACAAGCTTCTGGGAAACACATTCCAGCCGTCAAACAAAATTCTAAATCAAAAATTGCTTCACTAAATGATTCTTTGCTCGAAGATAATGAACATTTCATAAACTTAAACAATAGACTTTTTTTTTTTAACTGAATCCTTCTCTCATTTTCTTCAAGTTTCCTTCCCTACATCCAATTATCCTGCCACCCCGTTATCTTTTCAGTCTCTCTCCTTTCATCACCTCTGCCCTCTTCTTTGTCTTCTCTGCATTCTCTGCATCTCTCTTTCTCTCTCTACTTCTTCTTTTTTTCTTTTTTTTTTTGCCAATGACTCTTTTCTGACCCAAAATGCCAGTGGCTCTGAAGAACTATTTTTTTTTTTTTTTTTCCATGAGCCAAGTATGCGACCAACTGTAGAATTTAAACCTTAGACCCAAGGTGTATTAAGGGCAATAAGAATTTCCATAAACCGAGATAAGACCAACAGTTATTTATAGAAGAACCTAGAATTATTTTTATGTGTATAATCTAGGGTTATACAACCTACCTCACTTGTGCACATATTGATCAGAACCTCAGATGCGAGAATCTAGATAACAGAAGCTAGTTGAACCGACCGAGGTCCCTGAAGGGACCTATAGGAACTTGTTTCTCCTTGGAAAAAAAAAGGCCCCCAAATTGGTCAAAGTCTTTCTTTTTATTTGTTTATTTATTTTGAGATGGAGTTTCACTCTATCTCCCAGGCTGGAGTGCAGTCGCGCACTCTCAGTTCACTGTGCTCCCTGGGTTCAAGGGATTGTGATTCTCTTGCCTCAGCCTCCGGAGTAGCTGGGATTACAGGCGCCTGCCACCACACCCGGTCAGTCTTTCAAAAGCCATACTTGAAACCCTCCGTTACTAATTCATTGGACCATAAATGAATCATGAAAACAGGAAAAAATATGAAACTATTCCTTTTTTAGGATAGACTAGAAAATACCTTCCAAAAACATTCAATAATTAAAGAAGATACTGATATAACAGCAGCCTTTTCATATAATTTTGTCCTTGAAGTTAAATGGGAAATGGATTATCTAATTCTAAAACACTGAGTGGAAAATAGTCCATTTACCTGAACTGCAACGGATGGCAGAACATTTTGAAATGACTTTAAAACAAAAAGAAGACATGACCCAAGGTAGACAAGTGGCCCTGCAGACCAAAAAGCTGCAGAATTAGTTCTTCTAATAAAGAAACCTAATAGATGAAGACATTTATTTATTCAAATTTTTAGATCTATCCGCAAAATTGTTATTCTTCTAAGCAGTACCTAACCCAACTACCACCCTGTCATCAATTTCACATAAAGCTACTTGTTTCATTATAATGTTTCTTTACCCTGCCTCTTTCTGTGTGCCTCTAGATCAGAAGTTAATACCTTCACGCCTATGCCTGGGGAAGACAACAGTATACCTGAACAGTTATTCCCCAGGGGGTCACTGACGTTCCCTCCTATTTTTCTCACACCCTCGTTCAAGATTTAAAAGATAGACTTCTTCTGTAATTCAGTTTTGATACAATATGTAGAAGATTTCCTACTTTATTTAGAGAATAAGAAAATCTTTAAAAACATCTATGCTTGCTCTTAGCAATGGCAGAAAGTGACATAAAGTTTCAAAATATACATGACAATTTTGCTGAAATACTGTGCATTACGAAATAACCTACCAAAGGAGGGAAAGCCACTCTCTTATGACAAGCTAAAGACTATATAGGCTTATCCTAGATTCATTACAAAACGAAAATTTGGAGTATTTCTAGGTTTAACTGAATATAGCAGACAATGGGAGCAAACTATTCTGAGATTATAACTATTTATAAGTTGACAAAGTCCTCAATAAGCAACCAAGTTCTGTGGGGGCCCAAGAGTCAACAAGTCTTCTGAAACCTGAAAAAGACTCTTCAACAACCTCCTTCCTTGGTATCACTAACTATGCATGAGTGACCTAGACAAACTGTGGAATTCTAAATAACTTTATGGGGACTATCAAAAACCTATTACTTATTATATCCTCACCCTCGACCTGTGGGGAAGGCTTATACCTTTTGTCTTGGGTAAGAGCTGGCACTGGATAACAATGTTGCTGCTAAACTATGTCTAAGTTCTCTGTTTGACCTTATGGCCCCACATGCAGTATTGACATTACTACTGATTGAAACACCACCTTTTTCAGTCAGTTTATTAATCCCTTGAGATTATGTTATTCTCTCTCTCCCATTACTATTAATCACCGAAGAATCCTGAATCTTGCTACTTTCTTGCTTATACCAGAATAAGGAGAGTTTCGTGATTGTGATGTCTTAATAGGAAAATTTCTCTACTTTGCTCAGAATTACTAGAGACTGCTATTCAGTTTTAAATGCTTCTGCGCAACTACTCTCATTAGCTGATCATAAGGATGATATAACAACAAAAAGGTCAAGAAAGTCTTGCAATACAGTTGACTATGGAGATGATTGAACAATCCATATATGGTGAAAAGTCTAGGGATGCAGCCTTCCCTGAATTCGTCAACGTTTCTCAAGTTAGAGAGTTACCAAAAAGGGGGTATTGAGTGGATGAATGTACAGACAATGGCCAGATCATATATGACAATAGAACTGTCACATATAAACTCTACAGCAACCAGCAAGGGGAGCCAGACCAATACGCCTTCAGGACAGTCAGGACTCAGTCAATGACTGCCAGCTTTCCTAATTTCTGCTACTGCTTTCAACTCAGGACCAACTTGAAAAAGTCAATTAAGTTCCCCAAACTAATTACAAAACATAACCCAGTCTAGGTTAGCTCATTTCCACTTTTTTTTCTGCCAATGCCTCCATATGCACTTACTGGAAGTCTTTTCTTTCTCATTGCAAAGTTTCCTGAAACCCCTCCTTGCTTTTAAGTTTCTACCAAATGAAGCCATAGTTTGTGTGGTAGCACAAACTGGTCCTAAGTACCATTTAGATATACTTTTTAGTTTTGAGAAGAAAAAACTAGCCATGGGACAGGAATCAGTAATGGATACTTTTCAACAACCAATGAATTAAACTTGCGACTCCTTAACATTTATTTCTTCCAGACCTCAAGCTCTGAAGCTACCTACATACACAGAAGACACAAAAACATCTTTTCCCCCTCCTCTGTGTGTTCCATATTACTATCAACAACCTTGCTTATTCAGACCAAATTGAAACCCTTCAAATATTTTTATGAGGCAAGCCAGATTTTACTAATTTCATTTTTTACAGAAGATAAAACAGACACAGAGGGTTAATGCAAATAGTTTTCTGATGTGGGGTTCAACGCACTACTCTACTCTATGTCAAAGAGCTCTAAGTTATACTTTTTTAAAAAATGTTTTTGTTGATACATAATAACTGTACATATTGTACATATTTATGGGGTACATGTAGTATTTTGATACATGATCCACGTATAATTATTAAATCAGGAAATTTAGAATATCCATCACCTCAAATATGTACCATTTCTGTGTGTTGGGAATATTTAAAATCTTCTAGCTATTTGGAAGTTTACAATACATTTTTGCTAACTGTAGTAGTCACACTGTGCTATCAAACACTAGAACATACTCTGTCCTCTAGCTGTTTGTTTGTGCCCATTAACCAAATTGTCTTCATTCCCCCACTCCACACTTTTCAACCTATGGTAACTATCTACTCTCTACCTCATGAAATCAACATTTTTAGTCCCACGTATGAATAAGAACATGTTATATTTGTGTTTTTGTACCTGGCTTATTTCGCTTAACATAATGACCTCCACTTTCATCCATGTTACTAGAAATGGCAGGATTTCATTATTTTCTGTGGCTGAACAGTATTCCATTGGGTATATATACACCAATTTTTCTTTATCTGTTAATCTGCTGGTGGATACTCTAGTAGACTCCATATCTTGGCTATTAATAGCACTGCAAAAATATGGGAGTGCGTGTATTTCTTTGATATAGTGGTTGCCTTTCCTTTGGGCAAATATCTAGTAGTGGTACTGCTGGATCGTATGATAGTTGTATTTTAAGTTTTTTGAAAAATCTGCCGGATGCAGTGGCTCACGCCTGTAATCAAAGTACTTTGGGAGGGCGAGGGGGGTGGATCACCTGAGGTCGTGAAACCTTGTCTCTACTAAAAATACAAAAATTAGCTGGGTGTGGTGGTGGACACCTGTAATCCCAGCTGCTCAGGAGGCTGAGGCAGGAGAAATGCTTGAACCCGGGAGGCAGAAGTTGCCGTGAGTTGAGATCGCACCACTGCACCCTGGGCAACAGAGCGAGACTCTCACTCCAGCCTGGGCAACAGAGTGAGACTCTGTCTGTGGAAAAAAAAAAAAAAAAGTTTTCTGAAAAATCTCGATGCTGTTTTCCCTAATGGCTTTACTACTTTATATTCCCACCAACCGTGTATAACAGTTTCCTTTTCCCTGCATCCTGGCCATCATTTATTGTTTTTTGTCTTTTTGATAATAACCATTCCAACTAGAGTAAGATGGTATTTCATTGTAGCTTTGTTTTGTATTTTCCTGATAATTACTGATGTTGGGCATTTTTTCATATACCCGTTGACCACCTATATGTCTTCTTTTGATAAAAGTCTGTTTAGATCCTTTGCCCTAATTGGATTATTTGTTTTCTGCTGTTGAGCTATTTGAGTTCTATGTATATTCTGAATATTGTTCCTTGTCAGATGAATAGTTTGAAAATATTTTCTTACATTATGCAGGGTATCTCTTCACTCTGTTGACTGTTTCCTTAGACATGCAGAAGTTTTTAGTTTGTTGTGGTCATATTTGTTTATTTTTACTTGTGCTGTCTATACCTTTGAAGTCTTAGTCATGAAATCTTCATCTAGACCAATGTTCTGAATCATTTCACCTTTATTTCCTTCTATTAGTTTTATAGTTTTGGGTCTCACATTTAAGTCTTTAATCTATTGTGTTGACTTTCATCCATGGTGAGAGACGGGAGTCTGGTTTCATTTTTTTGCATGCAGATGTCCAGTTTTCCAAGCATCATTTATTGAAGAGGGTGTCCATTACCCAATGTATGTTCTTTTCTTTCTTTCTTTCCCTCCCTCCCTCCCTTTCTTTCTTTCTTTCTTTCTTTTCTTTCTTTCTTTCTTTCTTCCTTTCTTTTCTTTCTTTCTTTCTTTCTTTCTTTCTTTCTTTCTTTCTTTCTTT
>NC_045435.1:4805404-4865007 GCF_002776525.5 Piliocolobus tephrosceles | reverse complement strand
TTCTTTCTTTCTTTCTTTCTTTCTTTCTTTCTTTCTTTCTTTCTTTCGAGCCTTGCTCTTTTGCCCAGGCTGGAGTGCAATGGTGCAATCTCAGCTCATTGCAACCTCTACCTCCTGAGTTCAAGAAATTCTCCAGCCTCAGCCTCCTGAGTAGCTAGAGTACAGGCAGTCGCCACCATGCCAGGCTAATTTTTGTATTTTTTAGTAGAGACAGGGTTTCACCATGTTGGTCAGGCTGGTCTCAAACTCCTGACCTCAGGTAATCCACCAGCCTCGGCCTCTCAAAGTGCTGGGATTACAGATGTGAGCCACTGTGCCTGCCTTCCCCCATGTATGTTCTTAACACCTTTGTCAGAAACTAGTTGGCTGTAAAATATGGCATGATTTCTGAGTTCTCTATTCAGTTCTATTGGTTGATGTGTTTGTTTTTATACCAATACCATGCAGTTTGATTATAATAGCTTTACAGTATATTTAAAAATCAGGTAATATGCCTGTAGATTTGCTTCTTTTGTTCAGTAGTGCTTTGGTTGTTTGGGGTCATTAGTGATTCCATGTAAACTACAGGATTGTTTTTCTATGTTTATAAAGAATATCATTGCTATTTTAATGGGGATTGCATTGAATCTGTAGATTGCTTTGTGTATTATGGTCATTTTAAGAATATTAATACTTCTGATCTATAAGCATGGAATATCTTTCCATTTGTTAGTGTCCACTTCAATTTATTTTATAAGTTTTTTCTAGTTTTCTTTGTAGAGGTCTTTCACCTCCTTGGTTAAATGTATTCCTAGCTATTTCATTTTTTGTACCTATTTTAAAAGGGATTGCTTCCTTTATTTCTTTTTCAGCTACTTTGTTCCTGATGCATATAAAAACTACCGATTTTGGGCCAGTTGCAGTGGCTCACGCTTGTAATCCCAGCACTTTGGGAGGCCGAGGCGGGAGGATCACGAGGTCAGGAGATTGAGAGCATCCTGGCCAACATGAGAAACCCTGTCTCTACTAAAAATACAAAAATTAGCCAGGTGTGGTGGTGCGCTCCTGTAGTCCCAGCTACTCAGGAGGCTGAGGCAGGAGAATCGCTTGAACCTGGGAGGTGGAGGCTGCAGTGAGTTGAGATTGAGCCACTGCCCTCCAGCCTGGGTGACAGAGAAAGACCCTGTCTCAAAAAAAAAAAAAAAAAAAAAAAAAAAAAACTATCAATTTTGTATGTTGATTTTTTTTTAATTTTGTAAAATTACTTAATTTGTGTATCAGTTCTGAGTTTCTTGGTGTAGTCTTCACATTTGTCTAGATATAAGATCATGTTGTCTGCAAAGGGAGACAATATGACTTACTTTTTTCCAAATTGGAAGGCTTTCATTATTTTCTCTTTCCTGATTGTTCAGGTTAAGAATTCTACGACTATATAGAAAAAGAATGGTGAAAGTAGGCTTCTTTGTATTTTTCCAGTTGTTAAAGGAAAGGCTTTTAGCTTTTCCACATTAAGAATAAAGTTCTAGTATATTTATGAAATTCTTGATTATCTTTTTTATTTCATTTATCAAATTCTTTAGTCTCAGGATTTGTGGTTCTTTTTTATAACTATCTCTTTGTTGAATATGTCATTGAGGTCATGAACTAAATTTATGATTTGTTTGTATTGCCAATCTGTGTTATCTTACTGAGCTTCTTTAATATTATTGTTTTAGTTTTTTCAGGCATTTTACTTGTTTTTCTTCCACTGGAATCTGTTGCTAGAAAATTATTGTGTTGCTTTGGAAATGTCACATTTCCTCGCTTTTTTATATTTATTGTGTCCTTATATCGATATCTGTGCATCTGATAATTTCTTTCAATTTTATTCCTTGGTTTTCATAAGGAAATACTTTTTCCTATAGATATATCTATATTATTGGTTGAGTAGGGCACTTTGGTTTTGATTCTGGATGAGTGCAGTAGTGTAGTCATGTGTGATTTCTTCAGCTGTAATCAGTGTCAGTGGTGCCGTCAAGTTCCTAAGTTGCTTAGACTGCTGTTGTTAGTAAAGTCTATGGTGAAGTTTGCTAGAAGTGGCGTCACCGTGCGGGTTGGTGCTCGTGCTTCAGTAGTTGCAGCGGTGGACTAACTTTGCTGCTCCTTGGGCCACCAGATGGTGTATGTAGGCACCAGTGGTAGCAAGTCAGGGCAGGAGGATCGTTGGGCTTTTATGTAGCTTGCTCAGGTAATGGCAGTAGTAGCAATGGGGCTGGTAGATGGGCAGTTCTATAAGACCTTGGGTGATATGCGTGGCATTGTCAATGATAATTGTGTCAATAAGCCAAAGCTTGATCCTCCTTGTGGTATGCAGTAGTGCCAATCATAGCAATGGCAAACTGCGTGGGCCAGTCTCCAGGACCCCAAGTGATGTGTACATGTGAGTGCCAGCAGTGATGGTGGCAGCATGCTCAAGAGATCTGTCCTCTGGCTCTGCATTGATGTTGGCAGTGTCGGGCAGAATGAATTAGCCCCCACACCCCCAGATGATGTGTGGGAGCACTGGCAGACTGGATGGGCCCCTCTTCAGACTCCCTGGAGGTGTGCACAGGCACTGGTGACGTGGGTAGAGCATGGTGATCCCCAGGCCCCCATTGACACATGGGCACTAGCAGGTGCAGCACCAGGTGGAATGGGCCTATACTCAAACTCACTGATGACGCACATAGATTCATATTGTGGTGAATAGGGCAGGTCAGTCTCCAGGCCCCTGAATGGTGTGCTCAGGCACCAGAGACATACTGGCTGAACCTGTTGTCAGGTTTTCTGATAGTACCTGTGCATCAGTGGTAACAGGCTGAGGAGGTCCTTAGTTATACTCTTGTTACCTGAAACTATAGAATTATTTTTATTGTGTCCGCCATTCCCTGTCAAGGCAAATGTCTTGTTAAACATTTTGCTGTGTCACAATATACGATGATTTTAAAGTAAAAGCCAAACCCAAAGAAAAAAAAAAAGAGGAACAAACAAAAACTAACACAACTTTGGAAAAATTATATTAAATATTATCAGGTACTTATTTCCTGTTTGGCACTAAAATATTGCATTATAGTTTTGAGTATTGAATGCACGCTTATTAACGGTAGGGCATCCTCCTGTTTTTAGTTTATTGATTATCCACTCATTAGTGTTTATGTCATTGTCTATTTCAGTAATTATCTGATGTTTTATTAATACACATTATGTATTTTTTAAAATCTCCAATTATCTATGATGCACAGATTTATTAGGGAGAGAGATTCAGTTTTCAGAATTGGACTGGTACCATCTACTGATACAAAATGTATTTTCCCTTTTTTATGCATCACCTAATTTGGGTTAGCAGCTCTTACCCAAGGCATTGGAGAATTAGTCTCTCTCTAATTGTACTAGGTGATTGGCACCAAGGTTCCTATCAGCTTAGGATACTGCTAAGTAGTGTTTCTTCTTGTCTACCACTTCCTGCTTTTACGAAGATATGATATTTCCTGTATTGTGTATTTGTTTTTAGAGACTATAACATCATGGCTTGCTCTCCCACTCTGAATGACAAGTTTTAATTGTGAAGTTATTGGAATCATCTTTTTTATGTATATGCCTATGAGGTTATTAAAATTTGCATGTCAAATGTTACTGCTGGCTGAACCTCATTAGTGATAATTTTGCAGGAATCATTGCTTAACATAATTTCATGTTGAACAGTGAACATATGCAGAACTGAGGTTCATTTCTCAACAATGAGTTACATGTTTTAATCTTCATAATCATATAAAATATGCCCTTAGCCATACATTTATTAAATATTATTCTCCCTACTTGTTGCAATTTTTTTCTATTAGGCACTGGGGAGGATATAAAATTGTATTAAACATTTTGTAAGGATTTTATAATAAAATAATGGAGAATATGTGTTCAGAAATTACTATGATTCAAAGCAGCACGTGTTATTTTATAGGAGTTCTATTATCACTAAGTTCTCTGAAGTTCCAGGAAAAGAGAGGTCATATCTTTATGTAGCATACAAATTGGATTTCACTTCAAAAGATAGGTGAGATTTTGAGGATCAAAGAGAATATTATAAGTGGAGACAATGTCATTAGTTAGAGCTGGTAAGGCCCAAGAGATGTCCAGAGCAATGGAAGTCATTCATTTAGTTGTAGGGTAGCTTATGCATAGGAGGATGACAGGAGAATGTGTTTCTAAAACAGAAAGGAAGAGGAAAAAGGAACATCAGTGATTTGCTGAGGAATTTTAACTTTTTGAGAAGGCAGAAAACTGGTATACTGTGATGTTACATTAGAAAGTTTGATTTGTTGGCCATAGAAAAGGTGGATTATAAGGGGCTGGCATGAGAATGGAGCAAGTGAGTCCGAGTTAGGAGAAGGTGTGATAGTTTAATGGTATTATATTTCTCTCTTATTTTGTACCTCTTATCTATCTACTGATATCATACATTTTCATGTATTATTATTTTGAATGTAGTCATTAG
This sequence comes from Piliocolobus tephrosceles, assembly GCF_002776525.5. Lineage (NCBI taxonomy): Eukaryota > Metazoa > Chordata > Mammalia > Primates > Cercopithecidae > Piliocolobus > Piliocolobus tephrosceles. The sequence continues at coordinate 4,860,521 of NC_045435.1, read as the reverse complement.
AAAACCAGACCAACCAGGTAATAGAAATAAGAAAGGAAAAAAAAAAAAAAAAAAAAAAAAAAACAAAAAATAGGTACGCAATACTTTGAAAAAAACCCTAAAAATTATTTGAGTTGACAGACTATATGTAAAATAACATTTAAAAAAGAATGTTGATTTGGACTTCCACATATTTTGATCTTAGACATCTGGGAGAAGTATGGCAGAAATAGAAAAGTCAGATAAAAGGTACTCAGCAGGAATAAAAATCAATTAAATGAAGACTGTGAAGACTGAGTACCTTAAGACATCGACACCAATATGTGTAACTAGAATTATGATGAGAATCTAGGTGATGAGAAGGGTTGTTAATAAAGACTTGGAAGTCTTCATTATGTAGCTTAACATTGAATGTATGAGACTATATTAAATTACTTAGTGACAGACATTTACACAAATTTACTCTTACATTTTCTCCTAAGCTCCAAATACAAGTCTGCACATTGAAGTAATATCTCATCCATTTGAACTATTCAAATAAGAATTTGTGATAATTTGAAAGCAGCTATGCCATCTGTAAAAAACAGAACTCGCCAACTAAAGCCATAGGGTAATCAAATTTGTAGATTGGGGAAAGAAAGAATAAACTGCTCAGGAGAACAAACTGTTTTCAAATATTCAAATTTGTTAGAGAAAAGCAGTCATTGAAACAAGGAATCGTGTAACTTCTTCAATAGATTGCAACCTCTCAGAGGTCAAGAACAACTTTTTATATAGATATATGTGACATACCAATTGTAATACACTGAGTAAAATATGCATTGGCTGAATACATGATTTGCTATGCTATTCAAATACTCCTTCCAACATATTCAAAAGAGCAAAAACTGTGAAGTCCATCAGATGTGAGTTGGAGAACTGGCTATGGCACTTAGCAGATGTGTGACTTTGGAAAAAAAATTACTATTAAGCACAATTATAACAACAGCCATTTCTTGTGTTCATAATGAGTAATAAAATAACACATCTAAAAAAGTAATAAAAACATGTAAAATTAAGGCAAAACCCTCTATTTGATAATGCTTACTGATTGAAGCTCACTGTTATCTTCACTCTATCCTCATTTTACTTCCAAAGAGGATGTAGGTAGCTATGTATTGATTGGGTTAAAATATACTGATTAAGTCATTATGCAATTTAGTGGATGTCTTATTATTCTGAAAAAGGCAGATAAGTTGGTACCCATATGGGAATACTTTCTGGCATATTTTCTCTTTTTAATGAGAGTCTGGAGAACATAGTCAGGTTTAGAGTTTTGCTGCTTTGAGATCTGTACCTCCATAAGGTCACCTAGGATAAGGGTTAAGGGCATCTCTAGTCCAGGTATTGGCAGAAAAACAGTATTTCTCTTCTAAGCTATGCTGTTTTGAGTTGGTTTCTTGTTGACTTGATGCTCTGTTCTATCATTTTTTTTTTCTTTTGTTGAGTTGGTTTCTTACTGACTGAATCATCTTTCTGGATTGGTCATTTCTGCCACTTGTGATAGATTGCCACTTGTCATTTCTGCCAATTGTGATAGATTAGCTGAGTATTTCTGTGATCTGAGGGATGGAAGGTTTGTAACAGACTACTCTGCCACTTTTAGTTCCAGGCCTTATAACTACATCTGGTCTCAGCAAAAACAGTTATTTTAATTGTTCATGTAAGAGACCATATTAGCATTTTTGGCTAGACTTCAAAGTAGTATAAAATTATAAGGAGGTAGAATGGAGAGGTTACCATGACTTTACTAAGCCAGGAGTCTGAGATTTTTACCTTCCAATCTCTGTATATTTGTATATTCCAATTTTTGTATATTTAAATGTTCATTGGTTCTCTTTGCACTAAAGTAGTTTGTGACTTTAGTGTGGGTAATGATGTATATGCAAAACCAAATATTATACCATCCGCATCTAGTAGGTATCCATAATTTATCTATAATGTTTGTACTTCATAAATATTTATTGAGTATCTTCTCCTTGTAAGTCAAAATGCTAAGAATTTTGAAGAATGCCAAAAGGAATTATATATACATTACCTCTATGAAACTTTCAGTATGATGTGGAAGAAAAGTTATATAAATAATTCAACAAGATGAGGGAGAATAATATTTTAAAATTTGATAATGACGATGACATTAACATAGAACAGGTGCCATAGCTTCTTGATACTTAACATGAAAAAGAATTAAGTTGTAAACACAAAGTTTGAGATAAAGCCAGTATAAGCAGGCAGAGATACTTACTAATTAATTGGAAATGCAAGGCTAAATTTGCAAGAGAGCAAAGTGTTAGACTAGAGCAAGATGAAAAATATATGACATTAAAGACAGTAAACAAATCTGTGAAAGGAAGAGTAGAAAGTGGATAGGAGTGTAACAAACATTTCCAACAAACTGTCAGATTACTTAGCATTCATTCCTTTAAAAATATCTACTGATTCTCTAGCATTCATTTCTTTAAAGTATATTTATTGAACATCTACTATATATCTCAGCTACTGTGGGATTCTGCAGTGAACAAAATAGTCTAAAAATCTCTGTCCACTTGGAGCTTATAGTTTAAGAGATGACACAAAACCAAGCAAATTTTTAAATATACAAAATACATTATGTGGAGATGAGAATGTTGAAGAAAAATGAAGACATGTAATAGGATGGGGGGCACTGAAATTGGAGAAGAGAATTTCTAGTTTATATAGAAGACTACTGAAAAAATTCCAAAACTGGCATGACATTGGAATGATAGGCACATGATGGAGAGCTGCTTTTCTTTTTTCTTTTCTTTTTTTTTTTTTTTTTTTTTTTTTTTTTTTTTTTTTTTTTTTTTTTTGCTGAACTTTAGTCTTGTAAGTTTCCCCTTTCCTCAATAAAACCCATTTCTTAATCCATGAACTGTGATGTGGAATCTGTGTTACTCTCTGTGATAGAAAAGAATATAGCAAATTATTTGGAAAAGCCTTCAATATTCTCCCTGTGTCTACGTATCTTCAGAATGTGATTTTGCAAGTAGTCCCATAAAGCTGTAGAGTATTCTCTCCACTTCTGAATTCTGAGCTTGCTTTGACCACTAGAATATGGCAAAAGTGTTATTGTGCCAGCACTGACAATAGACCTCAAAAGGCCTAGCACACTTTGGCTTACTATTTTAGTACCTTGTTTTTATGAGACCAATCTTGACAAGCCAACCCCAGGAGATCTAACAGTTTTACTAGAGAAACATCTATGAGCCCAGCCAAGATCAGCAAAACTGCCCAACCAAAATTACACTTACCATGTTTTAAATGGTGTTTTATGTCACTAATTTTGACACAGTTTATTATGTAGCAAAAGATAGTCTTTACTCAGTGTACATAAAATACATCTTTGAGCTTTTCATTAAAGCAGGGAAATAAAAACAGAGCAGCAGCTGGAGAAAGATGTGGGGACAAGAGACAATGTTTTATATATATAATTTCATATTATATAATTTTATATATATATGAAATTAGCAATCATAAAAAGGAATGAGTTTATGTCCTTTGCATAGGCATGGGTGGAACTGAAAGCCATTATTCTCAGCAAACTAATGCAGGAACAGAAAACCAAACATCGTATGTTCTCACTTATAATTGGGAGCTGAACAATGAGAACACATGGACACAGGGAGGGAAACAACACACACTGGGGCCAGTTGGAGGGTAGGATCCAGGGAGAGAGAGCATTAGGAAAAATAGCTATTGTATGCTGGACTTCACACCTAGGTGATGGGTTGATAGCTGCAGCAAACCACCATGGCACACATTTACTTATGGAACAAACCTGCACGTCCTGCATATGTACCCTGAAAATAAAATAAAAATTTTAAAAAATAAATTAAATTATTATATGACATTAATGACATAATAGAACAGAAAAGAGATAATTACTAACCTTAGAGTATAGAAATATTAGAGTATAAATTCCATAAGGACAGGAATTTTAAGTTTTGTTTTTCTACCATATATTCCCAGTATCTAGAACAGTGTCTGGCATATAATAAATGCCAAATAATATTTTGTCAAATAATCAGTGAATTTAAGATACAGGAACATAGACATGATCTTTGTATGAATGACCCAATATCTTAAATGCTACATATCAAATACCAAACTCCTATGGTTGTCCACAAAATCTGCTTCTTCTTTGAACTTTATTCATCTGTTATATTTCTATTTATGTATTTGTTCAAAAATAAGTATTTGCTAAGTGAATTCCATGTACCAGACACTGGGCTAAGTGCTGGAAATACAGCAGTGAAAAAAGAGACAAGCCTTATCCTTTTCATGGAGCTTGCTGCCTTATAGTTAGTGGAAGATAAATTTTAAAAGGAAAAGAAAAATAGAAATATTTAATTAGTTACAATTATGAGAAATGGCAGAAAGATTATAAACATATTTTTTAGGAGAATTATGTAAGGCATTATTATTTTTTAGTTATATCCACTAGAAATTTATATTTTTTTTTATTTCTCTCTTCTGTCATCTCCTATGCTTCAGTGATGAATTCAGTGATGAATCAGTCTCTTTTGGTTCTGAACTATTTATTTTATTCTCATTCTAACTGCTTTATATCAGAGATCAGGCCTTCTATATCTATTCCTTAAACTATTTCAAAATCCTTCCAACAGTCCTTCTCCACCTAAATCTCTCTTTTTTATGTCATGTCTCTCCTGTGTCAAAAAACAAAAAACATAAATTTTCTATGGTTAAGCTAGGGCTCCAAAGTCACTTTAAAAAAACTTCTCTTTAAATGCTTCTTTGTAACCTGTAGCTTAGGATGATTTAGAAACTCCTATTTTAACTCAGCCTTTCATACTTGAGCTTAAATTAATATTGAATATTCACTACTAAGTAAATAATACATAATTAACACAGTTCTATACTTTTGCTCAGCATAGTTTCCTCATCCTCAAAACTGCTTAAACTTTTAATTCTACGATCTCCATAACATTCAAGTCAACATTATTAGTTGGAATTGATAAGTGTTTTCTCTGAGCTTATTTTTAAGTCTTAATTATAAAATATATCATGCTTTACTTTGCACTTTAAGATTTGCAAATGCATTCAACCACTAAATTTATGAATATTTAATGAATACATAGTAATTGTACGTATTTCTGGGGCATATGGGATATTTCAATACATATATACTATGTTTAATAATCAAATCACAGTAACTGGAATATCTATCACCTAAAACATATATCATTTCTTTTTATTGGGAACATTCAAATCCTCTTTTCTAGTTATTCTGAAATACACAATAAATTATCATTAACTATATTCACCCAACGGTGCCATGGAACTCTAGCCCTATCCCTTTGTCCCTCTACCCTTGCCAGTCTCTGTAACTACAATTCTCTTCCCAAAGTCTGTGAGATCAACTTTTTATCTACCAGATATGGGTTAAAACATGTGGTATTTCTGTGTCTGTATCTGGCTGTTTCACTGAAAATTCAGCCATTCTATTTTGAATTACTTATTGCCAAAAATGACAACTTAATTATATTTGAAAATACCTATCCTGGTCCATTGTGCTTACTAAATACTCAATATCTCATTCCAATTTATTGATTTTTAAATGAAAATTTAAAATAGCCAGCACTCAATTGTTCTTAGAAGTTTCAAGTATGCATTAATAATAATATAATGTAAAATATTAACAAATTCAGGCTTAATAAGGTCAAGAGAACCAAGTCAAGCAGTCTACAGGGGACAACCTCCTGATGACAAGAGGAGAGTAGTTTAGGTGACACATCAATCATTGGGATAGTGAAGTATGAGTGTGGCAAATGGAAAACATCAGTACAATTTTAAACAAAGTATCAGTAATTATAACAATATTCCCAAGGCTTTTCTGTCGACAAAGCATATTTCATCTCATTTAAACATATACTCACTTCTACAAATACTATTTTTCCACATTTTTGAAATTTTCAGCAGTAATTATATCTTAGATGAAATGAGACTACAGATCTCATCATAACAGAAAAGAAAAAAATGAGAAATCCAAGCCATTTTCTTCAGCAGAAGACAAGTGGAAACAAATAATAATGCTAAAGAAGAAAGATACTTTAGATTAGGCCAGGCTACTTACTCTCTGTTGTAGGCATGATTGTAATTTACAGACTCTGACATCAGCTCACTTAATATGCAAAGATTATCATTTTGTCCAATTAGTATTGCTTTTACATCAAAGCCTGTTTCTGCACCTGCAATAGGACAGCTGAATGTGGCTATAAAGAACACTGTACAGTGATGACTTTATATTCCATTTTAAATTCCAGACTGTTAATGCTGAGTGCTGCCACACAATCTTGCCACATTTCTCTCAAGAGTCTTTTAACAATGCATCTCATCACCTTCTAAAATTTTAGTATTTAGTATCCAGAGTTAATCTTGGTGGCTTTTCTCTTCTCTGCTTATGCCTGACCTTTTATTGTGCCATTCTGTCTTTTGCCTTTTAATATCTTCTATTTCTGATGATGTGCATATTTTTATATCCAATTAAAATATGTCTCCTAACTACCAAATTATATACATGTGCTTTGCCTATTTAACATCTTGATCTGTGTGTCTGTTAAATATCTCACTTCCAGCATGTCCAAACATGTCTCCCAAGACACACTTTTATCACAATCATCCTTATACTATAAAATAAACATACCATCATTCCAGCTCATCAGATACAAAATCCTTTGTTTTTTTTCTATAACATTCTACATCAGCAAATCTGTTGGCTGTCCTTTCAGAATATATTCATAAACTGTTCTGTGTCACTGGCATTGCTACCACCGTGATTACAGCCAATATCTGTTTTTTCCTAAAATTATTCCAACTCTCTATAACTTTTTGACATAGTTATAAATTTACAACTGTGTACTTCAGTCCCAAATCTACTCTTCAGTACCCGTGCAAACAGTCTAGACTGTTCGAGCATTTCTCCTTCACAGTGAGGACAGTGTAAAGCTTTGTCAGTAGAGGATATTGGAGGGATCTTGTAGGAAGAAGGAGACTTCCCTTCTTGATCCCCATATACTGTATTTTTTCTTTTTCTTATTTCTATTTCATACTCTGTGAGTGGTGTGGGGTGTGTGGATGTCTAGTGGTAATCTTTCAACTATGTGCCCAGAATACTTGTTGACTTTGTAGTCATAGCCTGGGCCTGGTGACCACTGTTGTTGCTCTTCTGATGTGCACATTGCATGTTCCAGGCCTTACACTTACGGTTGCCTAACCCCCTTTGCTTACTTCCCATAAGCCTTGCTCCTTTGTATATTAGGTTTTTTTCGGCTTGTTCAGTGACTATAAACCAGTCCCGGTCCTGATAACCCAGATAACTTTTTGGCCATCCAGTGAGCTGCAACCTCACCTTTTCCTATGAGGTTTGACTCCCATTTGAAATAAGGGAGCTCCTCTTTCAAGTGTGCCCTTCCTTAGGTCTGCCCCTTAGCCCTTACCCTTTAGTGTTATGTTTACCTCTCTATGTTCACTCTCCTATCGTTGATGTAGAGGTAATAGTTCCTTGTAGTAAATGTCCGTGGTTCAAATTACTATGTACTTTCTGTCTCCTCATTGAACTCAGACTGATGCTATCACTGCTTCTGCTGCTTATTTCCCATAGGCTTTGCACTACACGGCAGCCAGAGGGATTCTGTTAAAATTTTGACTTCAGATTAGGTCATTCCTCAGATTGAAGTCCTCCAACAGGTTCTTATGTCACTTAGAGTAAAAGTCAAAAGGGCATTTATCATTTGGTCACATTCTAACCACGTGACACTATACTCTACCTTTGTTCTCTCTGGTACACTAACTTCTTTGCGCGCCCTTGAAAAAACATACCAAGAGGCTCTCTTCTCAAGGCCATTGACTTTTCTATTTGCTTGTCTTTGAACACCTTCTGTCCAGATGTCCACATGTCTCAGTACACAGTAACTGCTGTTTTCATATAGAGTGAGTTGTTTATGTAGAGTTAATTGTTTCCTTTAGTTTTCTTCTCAATGTTGTCTTATCTGAGGGTCTTTTCTTGGACACTCTGGTTAAAATAGCAGTTACTATGTTCCCTCCATCCTGCATCATCCCAGCACTCCTGATCTCTTACACTGCTCTATTTTCTCCCTGGTACTTAGCCCTGCAATGTTTTTAAATATAAATTATTATTCTTTTATTGTTAGTCGTCAACTACAATGCAAGATAGAGATTTTGATTCCTCTATTACTATGTTTCCAGGACCCAAATTTCTGTTACATAGTAGATGCCCAATATACATTTTTTGAATGAGTAAATTTATTTTGGAGATTATTAATTTTTGCACAGTTTCAGAAGAATAGACATAAACCCTTACTTTTGCTCTTACCACGATAGAATCTGACTTGATTTTGTCAAACACAATATCCTAACATATGCTTTTCTCTGGCATCAACCATGATGGAACTACAGATGTTTTAAAACAATTTTGTGTTAAATTTATTTGCAATTGGTATGAAATGGTAGCCTTAGAAACTTATCCTTCACATTATTCCATTTTCAAATAGTCTGCTGCAGATGCCAACCCTTTGTCTAATAGATTTACAATATCTCTTTTTATTTCCATTGAAGTGGTGGTTTGTGATGTATTTCCCTGAAAAAAAAATTAGATAATGCTTGTGCTTTAACAATCTCCTAACTAATGTTTAGTTTACAGGAATAAACCAATGTTAAGTCCACATGATATATTGTCCATCTGCTCATGTTCATGAATTCTTATGTTCCAAACTTAACTCTTAGTTATTTTTCTTCTTTTCAAGATTATAAAGCAAGTCATAATTTCTCTTTCCAAAGTTAAAGGAAAGACATGGAGAATTATGTTAGTAGCAGGAGTGTGTATATACATATGCACACACACACATATATATGTGTATGCACACACATACATACACATACATACTTCTACTAACATAATACATATATATAATACATATGTACCAACATAATACATATATATAATACATATGTACCAACATAATACATATGTATATAATACATATATATTTTAAAATTTTTAGCTATGTTTGTCTTCTCAAAAAAAAAAAAAAAAAAAAAAAAACCTATATGGCTTCTCCAAAGAGAATTATGTTTTTCTGCTATAAGGTATGAAACACATTAGGGGTGAGTTTTTTCTTTCATTATTAAGAAATATTTCTAAGACTTCTGAATGACCTGATTCCAAAGGCTATTGTTCCTACTGGTGACTCCATTTCAAACAGATTAAGATACAAGAAGGATGCTACAGACAGTGATAACTGGATAAAGGGGGAACAGTAGTTCTGGATAATAGAATAACTAAAAAACAAGCTCCTGAATGTTTCTTTAAGCAATAATTTTTTTCTCCTCCAGAATCAAATAGTTTGGATAATTCCAGACACCAAAGAAACAGTGACTTGACTGATAATGCAGGGAAATCCTCCATTTGAGAAAATAAGCAATAGTCATTACCCTTGATGGCAACTCTTGTTATTCTAGATTACATGCAGTTTTGACACTGCAAGTAACAAGACGGACAATTTTTGAAAATATACCAATATAAAAAATCTATTTGGTAGTGAGCTGTCATAGAGCTAGAGCTGCTAGAAATGTTGTCTAGTCCTATGCTTCTATGACATATGCCAGTTGGGAACATTTCAGGGAATGAAAAACATTGCAGTGGCATAGCTTTAATTGATTGGGGTTCTGAAAGTCAGACTCCACAAAAATGCGTCTTTTTACTTCCAAATTCATTTCATTTATATGGACAAATATATCATTTTTGTGACATATTCATCAGCAAATGATAACTGTATGCAATTTGATTATTAACTCTAACAAGTTTCTGTATATATGGGGTAAAATGTAAAATTAATTTATAGCTATTCAGAAAGTTCATAACTGATGCATGCTAGATGTTAAACAAAATTATAGAGAAAAAATTGTCTAACTTGTAACTGAAGTAGCCTACAGTGCTTGGTGAGACTGAAGGGCATTCAATGGCAATTCAGGATGGGTTGATTGGCACTAAGAATTATTTCAAGTACATAATGATAACAAACTTCCTCGATGAAATAAGCAGATGATATATAGTATCTAACAAGACAATAGTACATGTAATTGGATAATGTACTGTGTTTTCTGTTGTAGATTAGGTGAGGAGGCACAAAAGTGTTACTATCTTGCACATCAAAATTGAATTTTAGCTACAAATTGTTAAGTGGATTAATGTTGGATTAAAAATAAAGAGAAACATGTGTTCAAAACAGCTCTATAAAAGGAATAGGTAAAAATATTACAATTATTGGCAAGTTATTCCACCAAGTGAAGAATTAAAAAATGAGCTTCTTTGAGAAATGCTATTCTACTATTTCCCGAAATTAATTAGTCCAAATGCATTATTATCATCTGGAGGAATATATACAACACTGCATTTTATAATGAAACACTACTGATGTATTTATAATGGAAGATTGAAAAATTGTTTGGCCCAATTTATCTGTCTCTTCTCCCCACTCCTGCATTTATGCTCTTTCCATGTCCTTTTCAGGGTTGTGGCCTGTAGATTTTAGCTTGGCCATCTGACTTGCTTTGGACAATAGCAGAAAATGTGGCAGTTCTAAACCTAAGCTTTAAGAAGCCTCATATGTTTCTGTTTGTCCTTTTGCATGTCTGCCATAAATATGAGAAGATTAGCTCATGAAAGATAAATTTTATAGAAAGTCACTAAAAGTTATAGAAAGTTACTAAAAGTGACAAAGATCACTAGATTTCTTTTAACAGGTATTTTAAGGACCTGTCATTTATTCTTTAGTGTGAAGGAAAAAAAATGTTATTCTACTCTGCCCAATATCTTTCAAAATGATTTAAGTCTTATATACATTCCCTGAATAATGGCTACCCCATGAATTGGGGCCCCTGAATGAACACATATGCAGCAGTGATACCCCCTAGCTAAGGCACAGACCTGTAGTCATAAGAAGAGCCACCCAGCTGTCCACCTGCTGCAACCCAAAACAGAATCATTTAAGCATTCCTGGCCTACATCAGTAGAACTGTTTCAACAGACCCAGAAGCTCATGAAGATAAATGATAATTATTTAAAAATGCTGTGTTTTGGGGAGATTGGTTACATAGGTTTATTATGGAGACAGTTGACTAATATATATTTATCTGACACCACACATTTTAGTAAGATGTCTATTATGATAATGCTAAGCACCAAACCAACACCTGTCTTTCATCCCCATATACACACCAAATCTCAAAGACTTAGAAGAATAAGTGCTCTTTTCATCACTCAAGGGTCTTTAGAATAGCTAGTGGCTTTTCTTCAGACTACAAGTTAGCTTCAGACTACTTCAACCTGACTGGCAGTCTGAGAACAGAGCATGCTGTTTTTATGATAGATGGCAAAAGGATAAGAAGAATGCCAAACATGAAAGCAAATTAATGCAGCTCTCATATCATTTTTGTTCACATTCTGTTGCAAAGTAATTCACGTGGCCATTCTCAAAGTAGGGAGGGTAGCAGGAAGTAGAGTCTGCTGTAAGAGAGGAGAGGAGGTGGAGAGAAGTAAATATTTTCTGAACAATTATCTAACCTCTCACATGATACATTACATGTATTAATCTCAGTCTTCTTTATTGAGGTTTCAGGGTAAAGGCCAATGAAGATAGGATATAAAACAGGATAAAATCTAAGACACTGTTAGATGATAAGCACAAAAGGGTGAAAATAACTAAAGAGAATAATTGGATTGTTTGTAACACACAGCATAAAATCTTTCAGGGAATAGATACCCAATTTTCCATGATGCAATTATCACACATTGCAGCCTATATCAAAACATCTTATAAATATATACACATAGTGTTGTAGTCTCAGCAATGCACCAAGATGTAACAGTCTTGTCTGAGATAATGTCTGGAGTTTTTTGTCCGACCTCCAAGAAGAATAAGGAGTGTGGACACAAAGGTGAGGTTAGAGTAAAAGTTTAATAAGTGAAAGAAGAAAGCTCTCTGCCAGCAGAGAGGAGGGCCTGAACAGGGTGCTTCCTATGAAGCTGGGGTCCAAGGTTTTTATGGACCACATGTGGGATTTTTATGGGAAGGGGAAGGAATATGCTTAGTCCACGGGCTATCTTGGAGAACGGTGTGACTCAGCTTGGCCCAGGGCCTTGGCCCGGGACCAATCAGGAGCTGAAATAATGATTCGTAGAAGTTACTTAGCTTGGCCCAGGACCTATCAGGGGCTGAAGTGAAAGCTTGGCCTGGGACCTTGGCCCAGGACCAATCAGAGGCTGAAGTGATGATTCATAGAAGCTGGACTTACAGTCCAAATAAAGAAAAGTCAAGTGCGCACCGGAACCCACTGGATCCCGCTGTGCCCATGCCCACAAAAGGAGAAGAACGTTTTCCTGGGAGCCCATTGACTATACAAAGGCCAAAGGCCAGGCCTTTGGTCCTTTATCTGAGTGAGCTGGAGGTTTGTGCAAGTTTTTAACCAAGCAGCCTGGACGTTTTTCTATCTGCGTAGCTGCTGGCATGTCTCCAGGCACAATGCAGCTTATGTGGGAATGAGGCACTGACCCGTGGGCCGGGGGTTCTCTGGAGACCTTTCCCTTGTTATCCACCTAAGACAAGCTAACCAACTCCTTTCAATAGTATGTACCCTCAGTAATTAAAAATAAAGAAATTTAAGCATTAAACAAATAAATAGCAGAATATGTAAGGAGCTCAAACAACTCAGTAGCAAAAAGAAAACAGAAAAACGAAAAACAAATAATCCAATTAAAAATTGGCAAAAAGTATGGATAGACATTTTTCAAAAGAAGACGTACAAATGGCCAAAGGGTGTATTGGAAAAGTATGCCCAACATAATTAATCATTGGAGAAATGCAAATAAAAACCACTATGAATATTTTACCCCAGTTAAAATGGCTTCTATAAAAAATATGGGCAATAACAGATGCTGGTGAGGATGTGGATAAAGGGGAAGGCTCATACACTTTTGGTGGGGGTATAAATTAGAACAGCCACTATGGAAAACTATGTGAAGATTTCTCAAAAAGCTAAAAATGTAACTAACATACGATCCAGCAGTTTCCTATTGGATATAGATCCAAAAAAAGGAAATCAAAATATTGAAGAAACATATCCTATGTTTATTACAGCACTGCTAACAATAGACAAAACATGGAATCAATCTATCAATTATCTATTGATGTGCCCATCAGTAGATAAATGAACAAAGAAAATGTGGTATGTATACAAAATAGAATGTTATTCAGTCATTTGCAGCAACATGGATAGAACTGGAGTTCATTGTGTTAAATAAAATAAACCAAGCACAGAAAGATTATATATTACATCTCCACTCATATGTGAGAGCTAAAAATGTGAAGCTTATAAAAGTATCAAGTAGATTGGTGGTTACCAGAGGCCACGAAGGGTAGGGAGAAGAAGGGATTGAAGATGGGTTGATTAATGGGCATCAACAGTTTGATAAAAGAAATATCTAGTTTTATAGATCAGTAGAGTGACTATAGTTTTCAATAATCTAGTGTATATTTCACAATAACTAGAAGAGAATAATTCAAATGTTTCTAGCATAAATAAAAGACAAATATTTAAGGTGACGCATATCCCAATTATACTAATTTAATCTTTACAAATGATATGAGTATGTTAAACTATTTCATGCACCTCCAAAATATGTACATTCATTATGTATCAATAACAAAATAAATATTAAAGAAAAAATAATTCCATAAATTTTATTCCACATTCAGAACATTTTTTCTTTCTAATTATAGACCTGATGTTAAATATTCCCATCCTGTTTTCTTGTTTTTACCCCTCTTTGTAACACCTCTTTTTAAATGCTGAAACAAAGCAAACTTACTCTGATTTCACACTCTAATTTTAGCATGTAATATATTATTCTGGAATCCTAAATATACATGCCTATCAGACTTTGTTGACTGAAGACACAGGAACTGTATTGCTCATCTTTGCACCCCCTAGCCCCACCCCATTAACATCTGGCTAACTCTGACCCTTTGTAAGTGCTCCATGATTGCTGGTGGGAATTCACTTATATGTGAGGACTCCAAAGAATAAAGAGAGTGCTTACTTATGTCATACAGGCACTCCCTTCTCAATGTTCAAGAAACTACATTAGTACAGCTGTTTCTGGTAATAATTAAAGAGTGAAATTATCAATTTTAATCAAATGTCACATATAGTACCTGGATATAATTAATTATTTTAAATATTTTTAGATTATATCATTATATGATAATCATTAAATGTAGTTTTTTTTATAATTATCAACCCAACTAACTAAAATGTATGTATTATTGAAATGCAGTGAAATAATTTTCTTTTCCACATTATGTCTACACTCATTCTTTAATAATAATCCCTCACCTTTGGGGCTGAATAATACTTCGATTTTGCCTTTGTCTTGTATATCACCCCCAACCTGCCTTTTCCTTAGGCTTCCTCTTTACCTACTCCAATATTTTACATATTAAAATTTCCTTTCTTTGTTCCGGGTTATTATTGTATTTTGTGCCCAGTATCATATTTTATTGCCAATTTTCGTCAAACATTATCCCTCAAAATTCACTGTTTTTATTTTAAGGGTAAGTATGACTCCACCCTCTATTTTAAATATTATGAGACTATTGCAGGCTTTTTTTATGTTAGGTTTCCTGAGTATCTCTCAAAGATAACAAAAAATTCTAATTTTCTACTTATTGGTTTCAACCTATGATTATAACTGAATCTTTTATTCTGACTTTTTGGCATAGTTCTACAGTCCTAAATTTCTTCATTCACAATTTCTTTGAAAATTAAATATAGTATATTAATTTTTCTCACCTGACTTCTTATACCATTGTTTATTTTTGAATTTGTAGATGCCACAAAGTTCTGACATCAAGTGTAATAACACATTTTCATCTTAATTATACCCAGACATTTCTCTTTCTCTCTTATTTTTTGTTTTAGTTTTAAATGTTACCTCAGGTAAAACATTTTAGATGTTTTTTATAAAACTAAAATATACATTGCCTTCTTAAATGTTACCCCTTCTTTTTATGTGACACGTAGGAATTATTTTTTTCTTCATTTCCCCATGGGGCTTTAAATTAACCAAATTATTGCATAATTTTTCTGACTACACTTTTTCTTGTTTTAGTCTGCTATAAAGTAGTACCTGCAACTGGAAAATATATAAAGAAGAAACTTATTTTATTTTATTCCACATTCAGAACAACATTTTTTCTTTCTAATTATAGACCTAATGTTAAATATTCCCATCCTGTTTTCTTGTTTTTACCCCTCTTTAATTTTTGAAAAATAAGCAATGGGGCCGGGCATGGTGGCTCATGCCTGTAATCCCAGCACTTTGGGAGAGTGAGGTGGGTGGATCATGAGGTCAGGAGTTCGAGACCAGACTGAACAACATGGTGAAACACCATCCTTACTAAAAATATGAAAAATAGTCAGGCATGGTGGCATGCGCCCGTAATCCTGGTTACTCAGGGGGCTGAAGCAGGAGAATTGCTTGAACCCGGGAGGCAGAAGTTGCAGTGAGCCGAGATTGCGCCACCGCACTCCATCCTGGGTGACAGAGCGAGGCTCCATCTCGGAAACAAAACAAAACAAAACAAAACAAAACAAAACCAAAAAAACAAGGAAAATAAGCAATGGAAAAAGGACTCCCTGTTAAATGGTGCTGAGATAACTGGCTAGTTATATGCAGAAGAATGAAACTGGATTCCTACCTATCACCATATATAAAAACTAACCAATGATTGATTAAAGGTTTAAATGTAAGACCTCAAACTATTAAAGTCCTGGAGGAAAACCTAGGACATACCATTCGGCACATCAACCTTACCAAAGAATTTATGACTGAGTCCTCAAAAGCAACTGCAACAAAAACAACAACTGACAAGTGAGATCTAACTAAACTAAAGGGCTTCTGCACAGCAAAAGGAACTAGCAACAGAGTAAACACAAAACCTATAGGCTGGAAGAAAGGATTTGCAAACTGTGCATCCCACAAGGTCTAATATCCAGAATCTGTAAGGAACTTCAACAATTCAATGAGCAAGAAACAAATAGCCCCACTAAAGAGCAGGCAAAGGACATGAACAGACAGTTCTGAAAATAAGACATACAGTCAACCAACAAACATGAAAAAATGTTTAACACTCCTCTTAATCAGAGAAATGCAAATTGAAACAATGAGATGCCATTCCACACCAGTCATAATGGCTATTACTAAAAGTCGAAAAACGACAGTTGTTGGTGAGGCTGCAGAGAAAAGGGAACACTTATACTCTGTTGGTGGGAATGTAAATTAGTTCAGCCACTGTGGAGAGTTGTTTGAAGATTTCTCAAAGAATTAAAAATAGCACTACCATTCAACCCAGCAATTTTATTACTTGTTATAAATCCAGAGGAAAATAAATCATTCTACCAAAAGTATACATGCATTTGTGTGTCCATGCAGCACTATTAACAATAGAAAAGACATGGAATCAACCCAGGTGCCTATCAATGATGGATTGAATAAAGAGAATGTGGTGCATGTACACCATGGAATACTACACAGCCTTAAAAAGGAATCAAATTATGTCTTTTGCAGCAACATAAATGCAGCTAGAAACCATCATCCTAAGTTAATCAATGCAGGAACAGAAAACCAAATCCTCTGTGTTCTCACTTGTAAGACAGAGCTAAACATTGGGTATGGGTGGACATTAAGATGAGAACGATAGACACTGGAAACCACAAGATAGGTGACATGGTTTGGATTTGTGTCCCCATCCAAATCTTTTGATGATTGTAATCCCCAATATTGGACGAGGGGTCTGGTAGGAGGTGAGTGAATCATGGGGGCAAATTTCCTTCTTGCTAGTCTCATGATAGTGAGTTCTCACAGATCTGGTCTTCTCCCCTTCTCTCTCTTCCTCCTGCTCCAGCCATGTAGGACATGGCTGCTTCCCCTTTGCCTTCCGCCATGATTGAAAGTTTCCTGAGGCCTCCCCAGCCATGCTTCCTGTACAGACTGTGGAATCATAAGTCAATTAAACCTCTTTTCTTTATAACTTACCCAGTTTCAGGTAGTTCTTTATAGTAGTTCACAAACAGACTAATACATGGGAGAGGCACGGAGTGGGGCAAGGTTTGAAAAACTACCTATTAGGTTTTATGCTTACCACCTGGGTGGCGGGTTCAGTCATACCTCAAACTTCAGCCTCACATGTAACAAACCTGCACATGTACCCTCTGAATCTCAAGTAAAAAAGAAAATCTTTTTTTCTGATAAAAAAAAGAAATAAATTTATTTCTCACATTTCTAGAGGGTGGAAGTCCAAGACTGAAACACCAGCTGCCTTGGCGTCTGGTGAGATGAAAACCTGGTCGCTTTTTTCAAGATGATCTCTTGTCACTGCACCCCCACTGCATCTCTTGGGGGATGAATGCTGGGTCTTCACATGGAAGTAGAAACGGAAGGGCAAAAGAGCCTCAATAATAGCTCCTTTGAGTCCTTTCAAAAGGGTGCTAATCCCATTTATGAGATTTAATCACCTTATTAAAACCCCCCATCTTATAAAAACCCCACCTCAATATAACAACATTGAGTATTAGGTTCCAACATTTGAAATTTGCAGGTACATACACATTCAAACCATTGCAGACCTTTCTTCTGAGCATGCAGGAATAAAAATAATATTCTCTACTAGAATGGAATTCTAGTCTTCCACATCTTCTCCTTATTCAGGAAAATTTGGCATCATAGCCAATATTCTGATCCTCTCACCTGAAAACTTTTTTCTCTCACTCAGGTTTTTCTCTTCCTTCATTATTTGTAAAATATGAACATTTCTCCCAGTTTAGTTCTTGCCGTCTCTTCATGTATATTCCTTACTCTTTGGAAAATTTGTCTACTCCCATAAACATATATATGCTTGATTAATAATTTTTAAAAATCATATATTTTTTTCTGTCTCTAGTGTCACATCTCTAGCATCCTGTAGACCGGTAGTCCCCAACCTTTTTGGCACCAGGGACTAGTTTCATGGAAGACAATTTTTCCATGGATGAGTTTGGAAGGATGGCCTCAGGATGATTCAAGCATATTACATTTATTGTTAGATTCTCATAAGGAGCATGCAATGCAACCTAGATCCCTCACATGCGCAGTTCACAATAGGGTTTGTGCTCTCCTGCTGTGCGACCCAGTTCCTACCAGGCCACGGAGTGGTATCCATCTATTGCCCAGGGGTTGGGGACCCCTGCTGTAGACTATTTCTACAACCTGTACTGTCCTGTTTGATCTCAGGGTCTTTCCGTGTCTACTAGTAGTATTCCCACAGATTAAGCTGTACCACTGAATCTGATAATTTCCATTAATAAGAACCTCACTACCTCTCTACTCATTTAGGCTCAAGGCTTCAGTTACACTAGCTGATGTTTACTGAGCCCCTTCTCTGTTGGACAATGTAAGCATCCTTCCTATGCATAATCTGTAATATGTAGCTCCTCTGAGGACCTGTGGACTTTCCCTTATCTTAAACCTGTCAAAGTTTTCTACAGGGATATACACAGTTAAGATATATGTTTTATCTTAACTATTTATGAAAATGTTTCACTCTATTTCATAAATAAATATTTCCTTATCCTCCAGACATTTAATTGTCACAGTGTTGCAGAATATAATTCTAGAAGTTCTTCTCTTCTCTAACTACATTCACTCGCTGAGTAATCTCACAGGTTATGAGCATTCACAAATTTATACTTACACCACCAACCTCTCACCTCAAATCTAGACGCTTATATCCAAATTTTCAATATCTTTACTTATTAATCTATATGTTTTACAACAAACTCAAATTTAACATATTCAAAACTGAACTCCTGGTTCATATATCTCTTAACTCTGTCGAAATCCTGTGTCACCAAAAGTCATTTTTCTCAATAAATGACAGTTTCAGTTCTCAGTTGTTTAGACCATTAAGAAAAACCCTTATTCCTCTTATATCTCCAAATTAATCCCGTTAACTGAATTTCAAAGTAGATTCAGAGTTGTTCATTTCTTATCACTTCATCTACTACCATACTTTCAATGATTTCTTCATTATTGGGGTTATTTGTATCCTAACCAGGATCGAATCCTAACCTAATCTTGTTTTCACTCTTGCTCACCAGCAACCTATTTCCCACTCATCAGTCAGAATGACCCTACAGTTTTAGCCTTTTTGGCTCAAATCAGTGCAATGAAGGTCCTGAAAATGTTACACGGGGTCCTACCCATATTGAATTCCAGCTCTCTCTCTCTGCCCACATCTCCTATTATTTTTTGTCTTGTTGCATTTGCTGCATCAGTGGTTCTTAAACAGAAGTGGGTGAGGGGAGAAAGAGGAGATGGTAATTGTAAACTTTTCTTCTTCAGGAATATTTAGCAACTTCTGTAGGCATCTTTGGTGTATACAACTGAGGGTATGTGTGAAGGCTTCCTCCTGCAATCTAGTGGGAAGAGGCAGAGATGCTGCTAAGCATCCTATCATGCGGTGGTCCCCAACATTTTTGGCACCAGGGACCAGTTTTGTGGAAGAGGGTTTTTCCACGGACAGGGATGGGGGATGGTTTTGGGATGAAACTATTCCACCTCAGATCTTCAGGCATTAGTTAGAATCTAATGCCGCTGCTGATCTGACAAGAGGTGAAGCTCAGGCGGTAATACTCACTCACCTGCCATTCACCTCCTACTACCCAGTTCCCAAAAAGTCATGGACTGGTACCAGTCAGTGACCCAGGGACTGGGGACCCCTGCTATAAGGCATAAGACAAACCCACAACGTTTATCTGGACCAAAATGTCAATATGCAGATGTTGAGAAACCCTGTATTACAGCTACAATGATGCCTCTGCGATTCCCATGTGAAAAATATATTAAGAACATATTAAAAATGTCATATTCCATGGTATTTTCACTAAATACTGCATTTCTTTAGAATATCCTTTTTTGAAAGGTGCATGCTCTGATTTATTCAGGTCTCTCTCAAATACTGCCTCAAAAAACCCTTCTCTGACCATCCTCAGGTACTCTCTATCATTAAACCTACTTTCTTTTTTTATTTACATGGTTAAATACCTAGTATATTAGATATTATTTGTATATTTGGTTATTGTCTGTTTCTGTTTGCTACAGTATAAGCCCTATTACAGAAGGTTCTGGTCAATACTATATTCTTTATCCCTAGAACCTTGAACAGTGTCTGAAACATGTCAGGAACTAATAAGGCAAATGAATGAATCAATTTTTTAGTCCAAATTTTGCCCCACCCTATTCTATTAATTTCCTTGTATCTACAATAATTTCAAACTCCCAAGTTTTTCTTCTCCCTTCTTTCTCTTATAGTACTTACAGCTTTTACCTGTTTATTGGAATTTGAAAATGATGGCACTTCTATTTTTGCAAAAAATTGTCAGAGTTGTGTTTGTAACTTTAACTACTTAGCAGGAAATGACTACCATAAATCACTTATCCTATATGGTTTAATAGTTCACTGCTTCATAATGTATTAGTAAAATTTCTTTAAATTATCAAATTCAGCTTCCATATTAGATATTATTTTGCTGCTTGAATAACCCTAATTTTTATGGCATCATATACTTTGTAAATAAGACTATAACAATCTTTTCTAAAAAATCACAAGGTGTGACAATCTTGACTATATTAAATTCAAATTATCAAAAATATCCTTGATATTAAGAAAAGTTGTCTCAGGCTCATCTTTTAGAAAGTGAGTGAAATTATATGGACCATGACAAAAATTTACTATTCATACATACTTTGTTTTTATCTATGTGACTTAGGAATCTAGAGTTCCATATAAATTCTTTCATATGATAAATGCTACAGTTAATAAAATGGATTGAAATTAAATGGGCAGATTACTCATCACATTGAGATGAAGAATAATTCTCTAATCCTGGAATGTGTGGGTCCTACTAGAGAAAAATGATGCATTTTGAGACCTGGATCTCCTTAATATGGGCACATTTTATTCTGTATTGAGTTGGATAGTAATACCAGAGATCTTTTTCCATTTTTTTTTTTTAGAGATGGGGTCTTGCTCTGTTGCCCAGGCTGGTCTCGAATTCCTGGGCTCCAGCAATCCTCCCATCTTGGCCTGCCAAAATGCTGGAATTACAGGCATGAGTCATCATGCCCGGCCAGTGATCTTTTTTCTTTCATATCCTGCTTACTTTGTGTGTGTGTATGTAGAGGTGTGTGTGTGTGTATTGTGTGTACAATTGGCCCTTGTACAATGCGAGTGCTAGGGATTCCAACCTCCATGCAGCTGAAAATCTGAGTATGACTTTTGACTCACCCAAAACTTTACTAATAGCCTCCTGTTGACTGGCAGCCTTTCAGATAACATAAACATTCCATGAATACATATTTTATGTGTTACATGTATTACATCCCATATTATTACAATAAAGTAAGGTCAAGATAGAAAACGTTAAGAAAATCATAAGAAAGGGAAAATATATTTACTATTTATTAAATGGAAGTGGATCATCATAAAGGCATTCGTCCTTGTCTTCCTCATGTTTAACGGGCTGAGGAGGAAGAGAAGAGGTTGTTTTTATTGTCTTAGTGGTTAACAAAAGTGGAAGGAAATCTGTGTATAACTGAATTCACACCCTTCAAACCTGCACGGTTCAAGGGTCAATTATATACTTACATACACACAAACACATACACACACAATATTACAAATATACGTATATAAATGCTATCTGCTATTTTGTTGCTTTTATTGTCACTTTTATTCTCTTAATGATATGTTTTGTAGAGCAGCACATTCTAATGTAGATAAAGTGCAATTCACTCATTTGTTTTTGCTTTGTGGTATGTGTGTGCGTGTGTGTGTGCATGTACTATATGAAGATATCTTTGCCTAACCGATGACCATAAGAATTTTCTACTATATCGTCTTCTAGATATCTTATCATTTTAGCTGTTATCTTTCAAGATGTGATCCATTTGCAGGTGATTTTTATTATACAATAGTGAGATTAAAGCATTAATATTACTTTTCCCCCATTTTTTGGATATCCAGCTGTTACTGCTTGAAATTTCTTGGAAACTTGATCAAAAATCAATTGACCATATATGTGTATATCTAATTCTGTATTCTTTATGTTTAATTGATCCATACATTTAATCTCACACCACCCTACAAGCTCTTTGGGTAACTTCATGTTTATAGTAAACCCTGAAATCAGTTAACATACACACTGTAATTATGGTGGTCAAATTTTTTCAGCTCTCATCATGAAGGTACTTTCAGAATGCCTCTTGTGCAATTTGAACATGCTCTTATTTTCTGAGCTCTTTCTTACTTTGTTCCTAGTTATCGCAGAAATTCTATGCCCATCTTGTATATTCCTCCCTCAGCTATGAAATCAACAACCGTCTTAAGGATCTCTAGTTCCTTCTGTTTAAGAATTGTGTATATAAGCCAGAATCAAGGTACTAGATATAATTATTGCTACTGGACTGGCATAGATTTTAGACCTTATCAGCAGACAGACAGAAAGAGAAAGATATATATATATATATATATATATATAATTTATATACATATAAACATATATGTATGTATTGCACATATACAGAAAGTTTAGTCTATATCTATTTATCTGTTTATAGAGTTTAAAAATCTTGAATTCATAATAATTTTAATTCTAATTCAATACCACAGAGTTATTCTTGCCTTTTACATTCTTGATGTGTTATTTCTTTCTGCTATAGCGAGAAATCTGACTCTCATTTTCTACATTTACTTATTTGTTTAACCCAATTAACACACACAGTAGCTACAGAACTGCTAACCAGTATCCTGCATGAAAAAAAAAAAAAAGCAAAAAAACAAAAAAATGAGAAAACTAACTAGTTAGTAGCTTCCTTAGAGTTTTCTATATATACAATAGCTATTACCTATATAGTTTTATTTTTTTCCTGTCTAATCTGTATACTTTTTTCCATGCCTTATTGCCCTAGCTAGTATTTCTATATGACATTGCATAAGAGTGATAGGAGATGGCATCTTTTTTTCTTTTTCTTATTTCCAATTTTAGAAGAAAACAGTTTAGTCTGACACCATTAGGTATGTTAGTATGGTAGTTGCTTTATCTGTCCGTTTTTTTTTTTTTTTTAGATGCCCATCTTGAAATTAAAGAAACTGTCTTTTGCTGACTGTTCTTATTTTGAGTGACCGCTAAATTTTGTCAAATACTATTTCTGTGGAGAGAATCATGTGGATATTTTCCACTCTAGTCTGTTAATGTAATAAATTACACATATATTTAAATATTTAATGAGTTTCTCATTCCTGAAATAAGCAACACTTGATAAGGATTTGTTATCTTTTTTACTCTATTGCAGGTTCAATATACTATTTTTTTTCCTTAGAGTTTTTATGTTCCTATTTATGAAGGACTAGTTCATAATTTTATTATTTGCTGTGTCTTTGTTTTGTTTTGGTATTAGAATCATACCGGACCCCAGAAAATGAGTTGGGAAGTGCTCTATTCTCTTTTAAGTTCTGGAAGAGATTGTGTAGATTTGGTATTATTTATTAAATATTTGGTCGAATTAGACCTCAAAACTATCTGTGGCTGGATTTTTTTGAGTGTTTTCAAAAATATGAAATCAATTTCTTTAGTAGCCATAAAATTATGTTTTATTTATTTGTACTTGAGTGATTTTTGTAGTTTTTGTCTTTCAGGGAACTGGTCCATTTCATCTAAAATTTCAAATTTGTGGACATGAAGAGTTTTTTTTCCTGTATTCTCTTATTATCTTATTAACAGCAGTGGAATAAATGATGTTTCCTCTTTCATTCCAGATACTGTAATTTCTTTTATCTCTCTTTCATGCTTAGTGAGCCAGCCTGGAAATCTAGCAATTAAATTATATTTTCAAATACATGATTTTGATTTCATTGATTTTAATGGCTATTCGTTCAATCTTATTGATTTTTACTCTGAATGTTAACATTTACTTCCTTCTTCTTTCTTGAGGTTTATTTCATACTTGTTTCTCTAGTTGCTTAAGATGAAGTACAGATTGCTATTTTTTAATTTTCTCTTCTATTGTGTACTTTTTTTGGTTTACAAAATACTGCTTTAACTGCATGCTACAAATTTAGGCATAGCATGTTTTCATCTTCATTCAGTTAAAATTATTTTTAGCTTTCTCTTCTAGCTTCCTCTTTGACTCATTTGTTATGTTACAGAAAAAGGTTAATATAGCAGGCCTTAGAGGACTATTTTTTAAAAAAGCTGCTTATAAGATTAGCCTTGGCTCATGTTTGAGAACTTGGATTTTGAAAGTCCCTACTATATCCTAATTGATAATGGTGGCTCACTGTGCCTACTTTTTAAATAAAAGCAATGTGGATTATGCCAAATGCTTACTTTGCTTTTGAGAGCCTAGAATTTGTGGACACTGTCGATAGAGTACCCCTATGTGATTGACCTCTCAATAAAAATCTTGGGCCCTGAATGTCTAATGAGCTTTCCTGGTAAACAACATTTTAAACAATTTGATGCTATGGAATTAAGTGTATTCTGTCTGACTTACCTGGGAGAGAACTCCTGGATGCTTATGGCTAGTTTCTTTGGTCTTCAACCCATTACACCTTTTCCTTTTGCTAATTTTAATTTGTATCATTTCACTATAATAAATTATAGCCAAAGTAGGTCTATATGCTGAGACTGTGAGTTCTCATAACAAATCACCAAACCCAAAGTTATCTTGAGTATGCCAAATATAGGTATTTAAAAGTGTCTCATATCTAGGTCACACTGATGCAAGAGTTGGGCTCCCATGGCCTTGAGTAGCTCTGCCCTGGCTTTGTGGGGTACAACCCCACTTCTGCTACCAGTTTATTGTTTTAGTCTGTTCTCACACTGCTAATAAAGATAATCACCCCCATGATTCAATTCCCTCCCAATGGGTCCCTCTCACAACACGCAGGGATTATGGGAACTACAGATCAAGTTGAGATTTGGCTGGGGACACAGCCAAACTATATTGGCCATACAGTATCTTAGTTGAGACATACTAGACTTGCCTACTATAGGTCTTAGCTTGATTTTTATTTTACAGGCTAATATATGGAAGGGACTTGCTTTGTCTCAGATGAGACTTTGGACTTGGACTTTTGGGTTAATACTGGAATGAGGTAGACTTCAGGGGACTGTTGGGGAGGCATGATTCTGTTTTGAAATGTGAGGACATGAGATTTGGGAGGGGTCAGGGGCAGAATGATATGGTTTGCCTGTGTCCCCACCCAAATCTCACCTTGAATTTTAGTTTCCATAATCCCCACACGTCATGGGAAGGACCTGTTGGGAGGTAATTGAATAATGGAGGGGGTATGTTACCTCTGTGCTGCTCTTCTTATGATAGTGAGTGAGTTCCCATGAGATCTGATGGGTTTATAAGATTTTTTCCCCTTTGTTTAAAATATGTATATTTTAAACCCTACAACAACAATTAAAACATTGTAAAAAGAGGTCTATGAAATAAGTTAATAGTAAAGATAAAATAAAATCATACAAAGTGCTTCATTAAACTAAGATGAGGCAGAATAAAAGGAAAAATAGACAAATAGCAAATATAGAGAAAAGAGATAGCAAATTGATAGATTTTACTCAGTCATACAAACAATCTCACCTTTATATAGTTCTTAGATGTCATATTTACCCATACTTTAAAATGTCTTCGTATGCATATAATTATATTATATTTAATGTTTGGTTCTTGTAAACAGCATATATTTGAGTCTGACAAGCTGTCTTATATTTTCTAACATCCATGAAGTCACAGTAGGCAAATATGTGAGTTTAAAACTAGGGTAGAATCTCAAACTCTTCGTAGTTTATAAAATATCGCAAGATAGCTTCATTCTCTCCAATATTATGCCCCCAAATTCTAGCTGCTTCATGCTCCCTGAAAACTGGTTACTATCTCTTTACCTTGATGAGTCCACTATTATCTTCTTGATTTTTCCTTTACTGTATTGTGGTCCAGAAAATGCCTGAATGTTGAAAGCTGGTGTGATTATAGAGCTGGTCTCCTGTTTGCCATCACTGAGGCTCAGAGCCCTGTGTTGGCTGGTACTTTTGGTTTGAAAAGTATTAAATCATTATTTCATTTTATTTTCTACAGTTTTCTACTTTTTTAATGTCAGAGGGATAGATGTAGGACCTGCTGCTTTTTGACCTAAAAAAAAGCATTAACACTACCATTCCATGATATGACTAGAACAAACTTTAAATCCACTTACCCCTCTTGATTTTTATATTATTTTATTAAGCATGTATTTTAAACATTTCAAGACATTAAAATTATTGTTTTGTATAGTTAGTATTTATTCACTTACATTTGCCTATCTCCTCACTTTTGTTGAATTTCTGTTACGTTTTGCATTCTCATACACAAAGTAGGAATTTTACGAAAAAAAGGGGAAAACTAGAAGGAAGATGGGGAATGAGTAATGGAAGAAATCAAAGGAAAAAGATATATTCTTCTAATTTAAGTCAATATAACTCATATTTTACCTAAAATTATACAAGTGAATTCTAAGCATTCTAGAGCAACAATTAAAACATTGTAAAAAGAGGTCTATAAAATAAGTTAATAGTAAAGATAAAACAAAATCATAAAAAATGCATCATTAAGCTAAGATGAGGCAGAAATTTAGGAAAAATGCACAAATAACAAATGTATCATACAGAAAAGAGGTGGCAAATTGATAAATTTTACTCAGTCATACAAATAATCCTACCTTTATATAGTTCTTAGATGTCATATTTACCTATACCTTAAAAAGTCTTTGTATGTATATAATTATATTACATTTAATGTTTGGTTCTTGTAAACAGCGTATATTTGAGTCTGACCAGCTGTCAGTATTCAATATTGACGGTATTCAATAAATGGCAGTAGGATAACTGGCTAGTCATATACAGAAAAATAAAACTCGAACCCTACCTATCACCATATACAAAATGATCACAAGATGGATTAAATACTTAAATGTAAGATCTCAAGCTATAAAAATCCTAGAAAGAAAACCTAGGAAATACCATTCTGAGCATCAGCCTTGGCAAATAATTTATGACTAAGTCCTCAAAAGCAATTGAAACAAAAACAAAAATTAACAAGTGTGACCTAATTAAAATAAACAACTTCTTTACTGCTACCTATCTTATCTATCTATCTATCTATCTATCTATCTATCTATCTATCTATCTCAACAGACTAAACAGACAACCTATAGAATTGGAGAAAATATTCACAAACTATGCATCCCACAAAGTCTAATATCTAGAATCTATAAGGTACTTCAACCATTCAGCAAGCAAAAAACAAATAGCCCCACTAAAAAGTGGGCAAAGGTATGCAAACAGTGAACAATGTGAAAAGGAAATAAAAAAGTCACCCGTTTACAATAGCCACACATAAAATTAAATATCTAGAAATTAACCAAAATAAAAGATCTCTATAATGAAAACTATGAACACTGATGAAAGAAGTTGAAGAGGACACAAACAAAATGGAAAATATTTCCTATTAATGAACTGGAAGAATCAATATTGTTAAAATGTCCATACTATTCAAAGCAATCTACAGGTTCAATGCAATTCCTATCAAAGTACCAATGACATTCTCCACAGAAATAGAAAAAAAAAAAAAATCCAAAATTTATATGGAACCCCAAAAGACCCAGAATAGCAAAAGTTATCCTAAGCAAAAAGAGTAAAACTGGAGGAATCACATTACCTGACTTCAAATTATACTACAGAGCTACAGTAACCAATACGGTATAATCTTGGCATAAAAATAGACACACGGACCAGTGAAACAGAGTAGAAAACCTATAAACAAATCCACACACATACGGTGAACTTATTTTTGACAAAGGTGCCAAGAATATACACTGAGGAAAAACAGTCTCTTTAATAAATTGTGCTGGGTCAACTGGATATTCATATGTAGAAGAATGAAACTAGACCCCTATCTCGCACCATGTACAAAAATAGAATCAAAATGTATTAAAGACTTACATCTAAGACTGCAAGGTAGGAAACTACTGCAAGAAAACATGAGAGAAATCTCCAGGACATTGGTCTGGGCAAAAATTTCTTCAGCAATACCCCACGAGCACAGGCAACTAAAGCAACCATGGACAAATGGGATCATATCGGGTTAAAAAGCTTCTGCAGAGCAAAGGATGCGATCAATGAGGTGAAGACACAACCTACAGCATAGTAGAAAATATTTTCAAACTACCCCTTTGACAAGGGATTAATCACCAGAGCATATAAGGAGCTCAAATTACTCTATAGGAAATCCAATCAAAACAGGCAAATGATCTGAATAGCCATTTCTCAGAAGAAGATGTAGAAGTGGCAAACAGACATGTGAAAAGCTGCTCCACATAATTGAGCCTCCAAGAAATGAAAATCTAAACAATATCATCTCACCCCAGTTAAAATGGCTTATATCCAAAAGACAGGCAATAACAAATGCTGGTGAGAATGTGGGAATAATGAACCCTTGTACACTGTTGGTTGGAATGTAAATTATTACAACCACTATGGAGAACATTTTCGCTGTTTCTCCAAAAACTAAAAATGGAATTACCATATGATTCAGCAATCCCACTGCTAGATATATGCCCAAAAGAATAAGTATATTGAAGAGATATCTGCATTTATATGTTTGTGGCAGCACTGTTTACAATAACTAAGATTTGGAAGCAACTTAAGTGTCCATTAGCAGATGAATGGATAAAGAAAATATACATATACACGATGGAGTACTATTCAGCCATAAAAGGAATGAGATCCAGTCATTTTCAATGACATGGAGGTAACTGGAGATCATTATGTTGAGTGAAATAAGCCAGGCATAGAAAGACAATCATCACATACTCTCACTTATTTGTGGGATCTAAAAATCAAAACAATTGAACTCATGGATGTACAGAATAGAATAATGGTTACCAAAGTCTGGAAAGGGTAGCAGGGGGTGGATGGGGAGGTGGGGATGGTTAATGAGTACAAAAAGTAGAAAGAATTAATAAGACCTGCTATTTGATAGCACAACAGAGTGAGTATAGTCAATAATAAGTTAATTGTACATTTCACAATAACTTAAAGAGTGTAATTGCATTTTTTGTAACACAAAGGATAAATGCTTGAGGGGATAGATATTTTACTTTCCATGATGTATTTATTTCACGTTGCATGCCTATATAAAAACATTTCAGGGACCCTGTAAATATATACAACTACTATCTACCCACAAATATTTTAAAAAATAGTATTTTACCAAACTCCCCAAAAGTGGGCAAAGCTCATGAACAGACATTTCTCAAAGGGAGACATGCAGGCAGCCAACAAACATGAAAAAGTGTTTATCATCAGTAAAAATCAGAAAAATGCAATTCAAAACCATAATGCGATGCTACCTCACACCAGTCAGAATGGCTATTAAAGTCAAAACCAAAACATGCTGGTGAGGCTGTGGAGAAAGGGGAATGCTTATACATTGACGGTGAGAATATAAATCAGTTCAGGCCCTGTGGAAAGCAGTTTGGAGCTTTCTCAAAAAACTTACCACAGAACTAGGATTTGACCCAGCAATTTCATCACTGGATATATACTCACAGGAAAATAAATCATTCTACCAAAAAGATGCATGCATTCAGGTGTTTATCCCAACACTATTCACGGTAACAAAGGCAAGAATCCAACCCAGATACCCATTAATGGTGGACTGGTTAAAGAAAATATGCTACATATACATCATGGAGGACTCTGCAGCTGTGAAAAAAAAGAGTGAAATCCTGTCTTTTGCAGTAACATGGATGCAATGGGAGGCCATAATCCTCAGTGAATTAAAGCGGGAACAGAAAACCAAATACTAAATGTTCTCACTTAGAAGTGTGATATAATAAGTGTGAGCCAATCACTGGGTACTCATGAATATAAATATGGTAACAGTAGACACTGGGGACTACTAGAGAGGGGGTCAAGGGCTGAAAAACTATCTGTTAGGAACTACGCTCACTTGCTAGCTGTTGGGTTCAATTGTACCCCAAACCTCAGCATCACACAATATACCCATGTAAGTAACCTGCATATGCACTTCCTAAATCTAAAATAAAAGTTAAAATTATTTTAAAAGTATTTTCCTCTCCACTATTTAAAAACAAAAAGCACAGTTTTACGTGTCTAGAACGTGTTAAATGTGGTCATGTAGAGGCAATAGATTAGGCTTGATTACGTTTCAAGGAGAACGCCAGGTCCAGTAATATGTGTAACACGTAAAGAAACTGCTCATTAAACTGTGTGTTACTGAGGCTGCTCTGTGACTTTTCAAGAGCATTGGTAATCTGATTTTGATTTTGAGAAATGGTCTCACTCTGCCACCCAGGCTACAGTGCAGTGGCCAAAGCTTGGCTCACTGCAGCCTCAACCTCCTGGGCTCAAGCGATCCTCCTGCCTTAGCCACCTGAGTAGTCAGGCACTGAAGGCACATGCCACCATGCCCAGCTAAGTTATTAAAAAATAATTGAAGAAATGAGGTTTCATTATGTTGCCCTGTCTGGCCTTGAACTTTTGACCTTCTGCAATCCTCCTATCTTGGTCTCCCAAAGTGCTAGAATTATGAGCCACTGCACCCAACCAATGACCTGATTTAACATCAATGGAAGAACAGTAGGAAAAAAAGACAAATTGTATCAGAAATATATCAATGATGTAGTAAGTAATACAAGCGAAAAATCATATTTACTACTCAGTATCATGTACAATTATGATTCTTCACAATATATTGATTTCTTGCAACATATATGGTATAATCATGCTAATCTAAAATAGTTTTATAACTAGACGCCTTAATACCTGATAGTTTTACATGAATCATACATGTAATTACAGATAACTATTTTGATTTTGATTGTAACTTCTACTTATTTGATTTCTTAAATTGAGAATTTAAAATCCAGTTCATTTTGGAGAGGATGTAGTTCAGCAGATAATTTTAAATTCCAAGTGTTGGCATCACCAGAGACTTTCGTAAATGTTCTTTTATTATTACAAAGAAAAGAGGAAAAGTCTCTTCTGCATTATAACGATATTTTTAGCATGAGCTAAGAAATAGACACAAAAACAAAACAAAACCCCATTTCACTACTGTTTTTGAATATCCATTATTGTCTTTAATAGAGGAATTTCAAAATAATAATGAAATAATTAAGAACACTTTAAACAGTTTCTACTACCTATCTATCTTTCATAAAGAATAGATTCATTGGATGCAGACAAAAATGGCTAATTTAATAATTATCTAAATTTCCCTTGTGCATAAATTAATCTTTAGAAATAAGTCAGGTCCCTGAAAGTAACAAACTCTCAGGTCCACTGAGATCTCTTTTTATAAACCATTGTTGTTATTAAAATAAACATAGAAGATCCAAAGAATAATTTATCATTCAATGTGCCATAGCTACTCCTGAGAATATACACATTGACTAGTGGAACACGACTGACAATAAGTAATTTCTTATTTCCTAATTTCCACCAACTATTCTAGCTTAAACAATTGTGCTCTAGCATCCTTCCTAGAGCTGTCTTCATATCGAAATTTGTCTCTCTTAGTTTTCTTAAGTCACATTAAAAATACATGTTTATTTTGTCATATACTTAAAATGCTTGACAAAAGAAATGTAGTATTAGATTAAAATGTTAAGATGATTTCGGTTTTATCTAGGTCTTTTTTGTCTTGTAATTAACCCCAGTTGATTAAGGACATTTGGTGTTTATGTGATAAACTGAAAAGGACTCTATGATGCACAGCCTCTTCTGCTATCTTAAATAATATCCACTTATTATTTGACAGTGTCAAGACAAAAAAAAGTATAGTCCTAAAATAATATTCTATCCCCAAATTGCTAAAATAGTTGAAAGACTATAAACTTTGTGTATAAACCAGATAATTTATATGGGTGTACATGTATGTACCCAAAACCACTTTGTCGAATTTCTACAACTACAAGGCAAATATGCTGTACCATTGTCCTTTGGATTATTATGACTTCATAATTTAAATAACAAAATAACAAAGGCAAATTTTAAGTCAGTCAAATAAAAAAAATTGAATTTCAAACTCTTATTTAATGTTAGAATGCTAAATTTTATATTGATGCAGAAAACTCAGTTTGATTCCCTAATATACCACCACCACTGTTAGAAGCTGAATATCTTCCTGGAAGTTAAAGTTTAGGCAAAAATTTAGGTGTGGATTTTAGCAGAAAGAGAACCGTGCTTTCATAGTCATTGTTTAGATGAAACTGAGACTAAGTGGATGGATAGTTTGTGTAGATGATATTTATGAGATTGTGTTAAATATGGACATATTTTTCATGCAAACTTAAGTAAATATGCCCATTTTTGTATCAGCATGAATCTCTGGTCTTCACGTTTAATATTTTAAAATCTTATTGAATTATTTCTTCCCAAGCACAGCAAATTGGCTCAATGCTTGATTTCTATTACTGTGATGGCCATTAGTTATGTTTGATTTGCAAAACTTCTTGATCATTTCTGGATCTATAAAAAAACAGTGCTGACAGTCCACCAAGTCAAAACTCCCACTCATTATTAACATGTCTTACCAGATGTCCCCGGTAATGTTATGACTGCAAAATTCTCTGTTTTCTAATTTGAGAATACAAGGATTTTATCCCTCTGTATATAAGGCAGGGGGAGGGATGTACAGTGAAAAGTTTTAAACAGTTGTTTCTATCATTGTAATATATTGCCTTGCAGCTAACTGAGATCCAAGTCCTTAAAAATTCAGGGAAAAATGGCTTATTTTATGTTTAATTAAATAATTATCAAAAAATAAAATCCTTGATTATGGTTTCAATGCTTTCTAAAAGTAATCGTTTGCATTACCTAACTTAATAGTTCTTCCATTAGATGCTGGTGGAAAGTCCGCAATTGTGTTTGTTTTAAGATCAGTGTAAATATTAATAGTTACCTATCTGACAAGCAAAGGTTTTATTCTTTCAAAACAATTGTAGAATTGATGGGTATTTTCTTAAGGTAACATATTAAAATCTATTTTAATTATTTAATTTTTCCAGTGTTCAAAAAAAATGCATTATAGAAATCCAAGAAACACAGAATATTTAAAGAGTTGGTCTTTCTTCCAAGTTGACCAATACACAAATAGGCCTTGGAGATTTGTAAACACCTAGAATTTCTAATTTTCCTTATTTGTGAAAGTTACTCTTATTTAACGAGGCAGGCAAAGGGAAATAATTGTGTATTCAATATGATTTGGAAATATTTGGTGGAATGAAATAGGACATGCAACTTCTTATTCCTGTGCATATTTTAGTTAATTCTGAATGATTTTAGTTAGGTTTTGCTCAATGGATCATAAGTATAAAAAATAAGAAGGAACATATGGCGATTGAAGCAAGTGGTATAAATAAGTTTAAGAGGAAATTATACACTTTTATTGCAAGAGAATGTTACACTGAAAATGAATTAAGAAAACAAGGAGTAGGGAAGCAGGTGAAGCTGATTTATTATGTGGGCACAGGAGCATGAGGGAAGTGGCCATTTTCTACCTTGTAGAAATGTCTCACTGGAAGTTATGTCTCACTGGAAGAACCCACATCAAAACATAATTATATACAGTCATAGAAATGGTGACAGCTGCATTTTGGCAACGTGGCATGCAAATTACTAGCTCTATTCAGGTCACGTAAGCATGAATTGATGAGAAATTTGAGATGAAAAGATTGTCAACAGTTTCTGGTTGGAAGACCTAATGAACATTGTGAAACTTAATGAAAAAGACAGCACTGTCTTCAAAAGTCCTAGAGTTCTGAATTCAAATAAATCTGGACTTTTATATCATATTCATAAAATAGTTCAGAGGATATACTTCTATAGAGAACAGGACATTGTTAAATATCCCAATTTCTCAATTTCTCAAATAGATTATATTTTCTTTAAGTTTGAGTTGCTGGGCCTAGCATAATCCCAAATTGAAACAGCTGCAAATGGTATATAATTGGGTCAGAATGTTTTGTTGTCAGGATTCTTAGTTCCTTGCATTGGCTTATGAAAAGGTCATTATGAGAGAAGGGATCTGAATAGCAATGAGATTCCAGCTGGTTAGCTATTATTTTAATTATACAATGAAATCAGCTATTTTCCTGCCAATATCTGAAGTTACTTATGAAAAAGTTATTCAGAGACTCTATGAAGACATTCTTTTCATATTCATTTTATTGCATGTCACTAACACATTATTACAAGCCTTTCTGTATGTTTAAAACTTATTGTCAACAATGTTCATATATACATTCTCTCAACAGTATTTATTGTGGGATTGTATTGTACTTGGCACTACATATATTCTCTATCCTTAAGGAATTTATTGTCTATTTGAGAGATAAAATATACAGTAGTGATAAAGCATAATATAAAACCCTCTGAGTATATAATTCTATATCAGCTTCTCTAGTTTTTTTGTTGTTGTTGTTTTTTCTTTTTTTTAATTTTGTTTTGTTTTGTTTTTAAGATAGGGTCTTGCTTTGTGACCCAGGCTGGAGTGTAGTAGCATGAACACAGCTCACTGCAGTCTTGACTGCTCAGCCTCAATTTCCCAGCCTTGACCTCCTGAGTTCAAGCTATCCTTCCACTTCATCCTCCCAAGTAGCTATTACCACAGGCATACACCACCACACCTGGCAAATTTTATTTTATTTATTTATGTTTTTGAGATGGAGTCTCGCTCTGTCACCCAAGCTGGAGTGCAGTGGTGGGTTCTTGGCTCACTGCAACCTCTGCCTTCCAGGTTCAAGCGATTCTCCTGCCTCAGCCTCCGGAGTAGCTGGGACTTCAGGCGTGCACCACCACACCCAGCTAATTTTTGTATTTTTAGTAGAGACGGGGTTCCACCATGTTGGCCAGGATGGTCTCGATCTCCTAACCTCATGATCTGCCTGCCTTGGCCTCCCAAAGTGCTGGGGTTACAGGTGTGAGCCACCACATCTGGCCACACCTGGCTAATTTTTTTAAAAAGTATTTTTTTTTTTTTTTGTAGAGACTTGGTCTCACTGTCTTGCCCAAGCTAGTCTCAAACTCCTGGGCTCGAGCAATCCTCCCTCCTTGGCTTCCCAAAGCGATTTCATTGCAGGTGTGAGTCACCTCTATAGTTCTTGAAAGCTCAGTGTTTAGAATCCTGAAAAATCAAGGGTTTTTATGTTATATTTTCTGTTTGTTCTCATCTATAATACTCAAACTTGCATTTTCTTCTAATCTTTAGAAAGGAAAAAGATGAAAAACAAAACTAATGCCTTCCCTTAAGTCATTTTACTAAGATTTGAGGTGTTGCTTTGTGAATTTCATTAACTTTACAAATTAAAGTTAACTGGATCACATGCACCAGTAATTAAGGTGTAGGAGGTTTATAAGGTTTAGATTAAGAATGGCAGAATAAATTGGTATATTTTATAAATCAATTCAGTAAACAGTTAATTGGCAGGGAAGGGTTGAATCTGGGGCTTAAAATTTAAGTAACAATTGCTTTGGGAGTTGTGGGCAGAACAGAAGATGCCTTATGTATATGAATATAGAAATGGATTAGGTCAAAAAAATTACAAGTAGAGTTAAAAGTATTCATAGGAATTAAAAATTATTATATAATGTTTCTATGCATTGCATTTCTCCTCTTAAGTTGATCAAGGTAATATGAAGGAATTAACTACTAAATGAATATGAAAAAGTAATTAGATGTGGGGATTTTATTTTTTGTCTGGGCGTGTAGATACGATTAATCTCCATGGGGGCGAACACTAGTGAGTGCTATAGATCACAACCAGTTCTGTTTAATTCTTGTTCATTTAATTTTATTTTCAGAGCTGCTGATTCCCAGACTGTTTGGAAATATATGGTTATGAGGGGGAGGACAGAATATCACGGCTATAACATTAAACACAGGCATATACATTCTCAGAACTCACAAAACAAAAAAATGTGCTGAAGCAGCTGGAGTGTTGTTTTCTCCTGATAGCCAGTTAGAAGACAGGAGGACGAGCAAAACTGGCAGTTGGATGATACTAACAAAAGCAGAGCAATTCATGCAAAGAATTTACTGTGAAGTAGATCTGAGACTGGCAAGTGCCATTACATTTTACCTCTATTGCCAGTGCACTGATTTTGAAATATAAGTGACTAGATACACAAAAATGTTGTTTGTTAGCTCATCAAAAGACATTTCATATTTACTCAAATGTGTATGTGCTCCTGCTTGAGCCAGTTTCCATTAGAGAAATATGGGTAACTATTGATATTTAATTTGATACACTAGTTTGGCATAAATAGTTTGGTTTTATGGTTTACTGAATTTGTATGTGGTAAAAAAATACAGCAATACAAACTCTTTTTTGGTACAAATTAGCTTGATAGTGTATCCAATGGAAGTTTAGAAAAATAGACAAAAATTTCTGAAATGTAATTACCTGCATTTTCTCTTAGCAGCTTTGATGGAAGATTTAACTAAAAGAAGTGACAAGGTTCTTGATCATTTACGGATAAATAAAATTTTGATGTTATTAATGCATTTTAACTACCTTTACATAACTTTAATTCCTACTAACTATCTGAAAATTGGGACTTTGCCTAAATTAGAAATTACATAAACCATGCATTTATCTAATGTGGATTTTCATATAAGGTGGGAGCTGGCTCATTGAGCCTGAATATTTTACTGCACTTTCAAATGGGGCAATCACGGCAACACAGAATGCATGTGCCATTCAAATGCCATAGAACTTAGGAATATAAATCTATGTTTTGCCAGTCCTGAAGATACATGGGGTCCTGAAAAAGAAAAAAAAATATATATGTGTATATATACGTATATATGTGTGTGTATATATATACATGTATATATACACACAAGTATATATATACACACATATATATGTATATATATACAAGATATAAAAAGTAAATAGGATTGAAACCTCAAACCTACTGGGTCTCATCAAGATCCAGAGCCTGGGTGGCTCATAGTCTACTCCTATGATATATCCTATGTGAAACAGTTGTTCGGAACAAGGTAAATTGTTTGAAACCAAAATGTGAATTCAGGAAAGGGACTCACTTTGAAAACTATAATATCTGTACCTTTTTCTGTTTTTGCTTCTAGTGACTGTATTGACTATTTCTTATCTGGACAATGAATGTCTTGCATCTTTTTTCCCACTTTTCTTTCTTTGTTTTTGGTACTCTAAATATTGTATGTAAAAATGTAGAAACTGAAGGAAGTTATATATATACAGCAAGAGGATACAATCTCAGGAGGATAGAATATTCCTCTGTGTTCAGACTATTAGTGCAATGGCTGGGTTGATCTAATCTTTATTTGGGCTTGTTCTAGGACTTATTGCAGCTCTAGTTAGAATCAGTTCACAACCATTTAAAGTATTTTGAAGAATAATTAGAACATTCTCTTAGGTAGGGCTTAGAATAAAAGTTTTAAAAGTAGAACATATCTGACTCATGTGACACCAAACTATGTTAGCAGCAGTGCATACATACTAGTTGGCAGCAACCTCAATTCTCGCCTTCTCAGAAGAAAGAATTCAGTCAAGAGGATTAAGGTAGAGGGAGAGACTGAGGCAAGTTTTAGAGCAACTGAAAGTTGATTAAAAAGAGTTACAGCAGGAAGAAAAGGAAGTAAAGTGTACTTGAAAGAAGGCCAAGAAGGGGACTTGAGGGATGAAGTGCACAGTTTGACTTTTGACTGGAGTTTTATTATACATTGGCATGCTTCCAGGGTCTTGCACTACTTCTCCCTGATTCTTTCCTTGGGGTGAGCTGTCTGCCTGTGCAGTGGCCTGCTAGTGGTTGGGAGGGACTGTGTATGTAGTGTATTTACTAGAGTTGTACGAATGCTCACTTGAAGTGTTTTTCCCTTATTAGTCAAGTGTTTCTATAAGGTCACTGTTTTAATCCATTCTCACATGGCTATAAAGAACTTCCTGAGACTGGCTAATTTATGTAGAAAAGAGATTTAGTGAACTTGGAGTTCCACAGGCTGTGCAGGAAGCATGGTTGGGGAGAGCTCGATAAATGTAGAATCATGATGGAAGGGCAAAGACCAAGCAAGCAGCTTGTTTACATGGCAGAGTAGAAGAGAGACAACAAAGGGGAAAGTTCTACACACTTTCAAACACAATCATGTCTTCCCAACAGTCCCCTAAAATCTTGACTCATTCCAGCATTAACTAAAATGTCCAAGTCCAAAGTCTCATCTGAGACAAGGCAAGCCAAGTCCCTTCTGCCTATGAGTCTGCAGAATCAAAATCAAGTTAGTTACTTTCAAGATACAATGAAGATACAGTGGAGGTACATTCCAAAAGAAAGGGGCTACAGGTCCCATGGAAGTCCAGAACTCAGCAGGGCAGTCATTAACTCTTAAAGCTTCAAAAAATCTCCTTTGACTTCATATCTTACATCCAAGACACACTGATGCAGTGGGTGGGTTTCCACGGACTTATGTAGCTTCATCTCTTATGTTCTTATGTTCATCTTACATTGCACTGCATGCTACAGCTCCCATAGCTGCTTTCACAGGCTAGCATTGAGTGCCCGTGGCTTTTCCAGGCACATGGTGCAAGCTGTTTGGTGGATCTGCCATTCTGAGGTCTGGAAGACAATGGCCCTCTTCTCACAACTCCAATAGATAGTGCCCCTGTGGGGACTCTGTGTGGGGGCTCTAGCTGCACATCTCCACTCTGCATTTCCCTAGTAGAGGCTTTCCATGAGGGTTCTGCTCCTGCAGTAGACTTCTGCCTGGACATCCAGGCATTTCCATACATCCTCTGAAATATAGGCAGAAGCTCCCAAGCCTCAACTTTTTCCTTTGGCACACCTGCAGGCCCAATATGACATGGAAGCAGTCAAGACTTGGGGCTTGCACCTGCTGAAGACATGGTCCAAGCTGTACCTTGACCCTTTTAGCTATGGTTGGTGCTGGAACATCTGGAATTCAGGGTACCATGTCTTGAGGCTGCACAGAGCACAGGACCCTGGTCCTGGCCCACAAAACATTTTTTTTTCTCTCGTAGGCCTCTAAGACTGTGATGGGAGGAGGTCCAGTGGAGATCTCTAACATGCTCTGAAGGCATTTTCCCCATTGCCTTGGCTACTAACGTTGAGCTCCTCTTTACTTATACAAATTTCTGCAGCCTTGAATTCCTCCCCAGAAAATGGTTTTTACTTTCCTCCACATGGGCAGGCTGCAAATTTTTCAAACTTTTGCATTCTGCTTCCCTTTTAAATATGCATTCTAGTTTCAGGTTATTTCTCTGTTTATGCAAATGAGTTTAGGCTTTTAGAAGCAGCCTGGTTACATCTTGAATGCTTTGCTACTTAGAAATTTTTTCTGCCAGATACCCTACCTAAATCATCACTCTCAAGTTAGAAGTTCCATATATCTCTAGAGTAGAGGCACAATGCCACCAGTCTGTTTGCTAAAGCATAGCAAAAGTGACCTTTGCTCCAGTTCCTGATATGTTCTTAATCTCTATCTGAGACCATTTAAGCCTGGACTTCTTTATCCATATCACTATCACCATTTTCATCATACCCATTCGACAGGTTTCTAGAAAGTTCCGTACTTTCCATCATCTTCCTGTCTTCTTCTGAGCCCTCCAAACTGTTCCAACTTCTGTCTGTTACCCAGTTCCAAAGTTGCTTCCACATTTTCAGATATCTTTATAGCAATGCCCTGTACCACTTTTCCTGTACCAGTTTTCTGTATTAGTCTATTCTCACACTGCTATAAAGAACTAGCTGAGACTGGGTAATTTATGAAGCAAAGAGGTTTAATTGACTCACAATTCCATAGTCTATACTGGAAGCATGGTTGGGAGTCCTCAGGAAGGTTACAATTATGGTGGAAGGGCAAAAGAGAAGCGAGCACCTTCTTCACATGGTGGAGCAAAAGAGTGAGAGAGCAAAGTGGGGAATACTATATACTTTCAAACAACCAGATCTCGTGAGAACTCACTCATTATAATAAGAACAGCAAAGAGGAAATCTGCCTCCCTGATCCAATTAACTCTATTCAGGTCCCTCTCTCAACATTAGCATTTATAATTCAACATGAGGTTTGGATGGGGACACAGAACCAAACCATGTCAGTCACGTATTAGTTAAAATCCCCTATTTTACTTCTAGTGCACATGCTTGAGCCAACCGGTCCAACTCTTGAGATCTTTGGGAAGCTAATCACCCATTTCAGGTTATCTTTTTAAAAATTCTATTGGGAGACTGCCTTTCCATGGCACGGTACGCAAGCAATTATTATTTCTGAGACAGCTTAACAACTTCCTGACCATCACCTAATGATCATCTGTAATTCCTGACGGGTGGTCGGGGGATCTCCTGCCTTGCTCATGTCTGAATACTGAATACCTTCTGTAACAAAAAGACTGAAAACACTACAGAGTTTGTAGCATAGATGTAAACTTTAGGGGCCTAGATGCCTGTTTTTATAGTTATAGGGAGTTATTTTTGCTCTTCGATCTTGCCCTTGCCTTTTTCAACTTCGGGAGATCTTTCTCTACCCTATTGCCTTATTTCCAGGCTTTTGATGGTCAAGTCTGGACCATCTCTTCACCTGGTTGCCTGGCCCCAGCCTTCAGCAACTGCTACACTGCACTTGGGAAAGGTATTACCTACAGCAGGAGAGATGTCTTCCAGCTCTCTTGCCCAGCTCCTAAACTTGGCTGACCCATCCCTTGCCTTTGGTGAAGACAGCAGGATGGAGAGGAAGGAGTATTTTGATAGATACGTGAAGATTCACTCTTTCCTGTTATTCAAAGTTTAAATCTGTCACATTGAAAGTTCTTTAAGTCTTTGGTTCCTACTTACTACCATTTCTGGAGAATTCCTCCTATGTCTGCTGTTCTGCCCAAGATGAAAGCGGACATAGATCTTTTTTCTCCTTTAAAGGACTCTATGCTTTCTGTATTTTAGTGCATTTAGCTTTGTTTGCATCCTTAGCTATTCCATGCTGTGCTGAAACTACTAGCTACCTATGACTATATTGTAAGTTAAATGACTTGAATTTCAATGATGTTAAAATTCAGTTTCTTAGTTGCATAGGCCACATTTGTAGTGCCAAATAGCCATATGTGGCTAGATACTATTCTTTTTTTTTTTCTTTCAAAAGAGTCTTTAATAAAAATGATGATTAGCAAGTACAGTCATGTATCCCTTAACCACAAGGATACATTATGAAAAATGTATCTTTAAGTGATTTTGTCATTTCATGAACATCAGAGTATACTTATAAAAACATAGATGGTATATATACTAATACATATACATATATATATGAAAAACCAAATGTCCCAACATCATTACTGAATATTGAGTATCAATCATTTCCCCTACCTGATCTGAAATGCCAATATTAGGTTCCATATATCCCGTTTTTATATGTGTTCCATTATAATCTTATAGGACCACTGTCTTTTCTTTTTTTTTTGTCAGGAAACAACAGATGCTGGAGAGGATGTGGAGAAATAGGAATGCTTTTACACTGTTAGTGAGAGTGTAAATTAGTTCAACCATTGTGCTAGAGACTATTCCATTGAACAGTACAGATATAAAACACTTTCTTTATCACTGAAAGTTATATTGGACAGCACTGCTTTAATGGATGTAAAACAAACTAAAATTTTGTAAATTATCCAGATAGATCTCATGGATAGTGTGAGAATGACAACTTTTAATGACATTTTATGTCATAACCGGATTGAAAGTCCTTTAATTATTTTCTCAATGCAAGCTTCATTTGAATTTTCATTTCTTGAATGTGTAGATCAATAGAAATAGACACTTAAACTTCTTCCATTTTTTTATAATTTTATTTTTATTTTTTATATTTAACACTATATGGAAGATAAAATAGAGCTTTGAATACAATAATTTGAGTTTCTAATGAGTTTTTAGCATTTTAAAACTGGTAACTCAGCACAGTAGAATATATAGTCTTTTTTCTTTTGTTTTTATGCTGTAAATTTTATACCAAATTTTTATAATTAGGACCTAGTTGTTGGCCTATGAGTTGTCTTTTAATTGGTATTTCAATACCACAGTCATTTGCTTGAGTTACTATTTGATTAAGCCCACTATTTTACTTTCAATAATTTTTAATAATTTCAAGAGTAGTTTCTCTTGTATGCTTTATTTTTTCCCTCTTAGAAAAATTTTAGAATCACTCTCTGGAGCCTTATGTGCACCACAATACAAACAAACAAGCAAACGCAAATAACTGTGAATATTTTAATTGGCTAGCTTTATAAAGTAAATTTAAAATAAAAATGTATTTCTATCTTTATCAACAACTTGTTTTATCCCATATTTGTTCATGCTAGTGAATGATTTCTTTAAGGTTTTGTGTATTCTGAATGAGACAATTTATTTTTAATTTGTAATTGGAGATTTATTTTAATTTGTTGACCTTTTCTCTTTGGCTTAATTTTAAAATTATCTTTTGATAAAGAGTCATCAAACTGACTAATAATAATATGATTCTCTTTCATACTCCTGCCACTCTGCCTTCTATTAAGCATTTGTTTGTGTGAACTACAGTCTACTATAACATTAAATACTCAGGGTGATAGTGAGTGTTTCCTGTTTTTCTCAGGTTAATTAGAAGGCATCTGGATATCACAATAATGTATATTGTTGTTTTAAAGGGAAACTCATTAATATATAAAATATTTTAAGTTACTATAAGCAAAAGGTTTACTAAGAGTGATTATTAAATACCATCAAAATGATTTATCATTTATTTGTTACAGCACA
Source organism: Piliocolobus tephrosceles (assembly GCF_002776525.5). Taxonomy (NCBI): domain Eukaryota; kingdom Metazoa; phylum Chordata; class Mammalia; order Primates; family Cercopithecidae; genus Piliocolobus; species Piliocolobus tephrosceles. The sequence continues at coordinate 4,817,441 of NC_045435.1, read as the reverse complement.
AACACCCCAAAACACGTTGGTTTAAAACAAAAACATCATTATTCTTATCAAACTAGTGTAGGAACAGAAAACCAAATATGGCCTGTTCTCATAAGTGGGAGCTAAATGATGAAAACACATGGACACGTAGAGGGAAACAACACACACTGGGGCCTATTGGAGGGTGTAAGGGGGAGGATTAGGAAAAATAACTAATGAATTCTAGGCCTAATACCTAGGCGATAAAATAATCTGTATAAAAAACCCCCATGACACAGGTTTACCTATGTAACCAACCTGCACACTCTGCACATGTACCCCTAAGCTTAAAAGTTAAAAAATAAATAAATAAAAGAAAAACCTTAGAGCCATTAAACAAAAAATTTTGCTATTTCTTACAATTTTTTCATTGACAGGACCCAGTTGGACTCTTGCATTCTTCCACATGATGCCTGCCTGGATCACTAGTTTGGCAGCATTCAGTTGCAAGAAGGCTTCATTCATGTAGGAAAGTGTTCCTTAGCAATGGATCTCCATGAGGTTAACTTGGGATCTTTCACATAATTATGGTCTCAGAATAGTTGGACTTCTCACATGTTGCCTAATTTCCAACAGGGAGAAAGCAAATACATCCAGTCCTCTTAAAGGCTAGGTCCAGAACTGACAAAGAATCACTTTTGCCTCATTCATTGGTCAAAGCAAGAGACAAGGGTAGACAAGAGTCAAGAGGAAGCGAAATAAGTTCTACCTTTTGATGTGAAATAAGTTTGCATAAAGTTGTATCAGATGCTTAATAGAACTTTAGTTTCTGCAAAACTGCTTAGCAATGCAGAAAAGGAGGGGAAATAGAAAGTCTTTGAGTAAAAACTGAAGCAATGTTATTAGCTGATTTAATGATTCAATGTTCTAATCTACGAATTCTCCAAAGCACCAAGTATGGACACCCCAAGCCAATGATGGTAACTGATTATGAGTTGGAAAACAGGGGCCAAGTGGAGGCAACTTCAAAAGTACTTTGAGGTGACAATACTGGAAGAGAGAATAATTAGAATAAATTTAACAAATCAAGATGTACCTGCAAATCTTTCATTAAGAAGAAAAACTAATATTGGTGGAAAAATTATTTTAGTATAGAAAGTGTTCTTCATATATCAAGAAATAAAATAAGTTAATCGGAAAATAAGCAAAGAATATACATCAACAATTCAGAGAAGAACAAATCAAAATAAGCAATACACAGAGTCAAAAAATTCTAGAAGTTAGGAAAATCTAAGCTAAATTAACAAAGGTTAACTAACACACACTGGACAACAAAAATGCCAGACTAATATCACTTTTGAGTAAGAAGGAGGGAAGATGGAAATTTTAAATAATATAATTTTAAATAATATAAATTTTCAGAATATTTTTAGAAGTCAACCTAGAGGCATCTACTAAAATTAAAAACAAATAAACAGCAAACTAAAGATACACATAGATTTTTGACACAGAAATCCTAGTCCTAGAAATCAATCACATAGAAATAAAAGAACACATTGCTTTGAATATATGTGCAAGAGAGTTTATCGTAGCCCTATGCATAGTGGCAAACAAACAAACAAACAAACAACAACAACAACAAAAACTAAAAACAGTTTGAATGAATGCCAATAGGAGAATTATTGAATATTTTATGTTATATAGATAACATGGAATAATGCATTAAATTAAAATAATGGCAGTAGTGAGCTGAGATTACACTACTGCACTAGCCTTGGTGACAGAGCAAGACACACTCTCTCTCTCTATATATATACACACACATACATATACATACACACACACACATATATACACACATATACACACACACTATATTATGTACATATAATGTGTGATGTTGTAAAAGTTGACTTGGAGGAATGTGTTCAATGAGAGCATGAGAGCACATATCTCGTATATGATTTCTTCTCTTTATTAATACATTGAAAATGGTATGTTTTCATCATTATATGAACATGGATTAAACATACAGATGACTGATACATGGCAGACTGTTAACAAATTTACAAAGGGTAAATGTAGATGTGGGAAGAAATTAAGAGAAAGAATTTTGCAGAGAGAAGAAAAAAATAGCACAATAAAGAGTTTATGTGGCAGAAACTTTTTAATGCTAATTGAATATGTGTATTTATGAGTAAAAAATCTATAACAAGGACAGTTGGATCTATATACATTGACTCCTAGAAATGCATGCAATACATCCAAGTGAAAAGCAAAACTATGCAGAGTCATACATACACTATAGTTCTATTTTTCCTGTAATATATAGGGAAGGTGGAAGGTGGAAGTTGTGGTAGTATCTGTCTCTGTTTGATAATCTTGGTTACCTGAAGTAGCATGATTAGAAATTGAGACAGGGTAAGGTGATGTTAAATATGTATATATATGTGAAGTTCTCTCTCTCTCTCTGTCTCTCTCTCTCTGTGTATGTGTGTCTTCAAATTAATTGAAATCATACTCCTGGATATTAGCACTCCAGTGTTATTCATAACACTATTCACAATAGTCAAGATGTGGAAGCAGCCTAAATCTTAATCAGCAGATGAATAAATAAAGAATGTGGTATGTACATACAGTGGAATAGTATTTAGCTTTAAAAAGAAAGAAATTCTGGAATATGCAATGATATGGATGAACTTTCAGGACATTATGTTGAGCCAGTCACAGAAAGACAAATAATACATGATTCCACTGATATGAGGTATCTAAAATAGTCAAATTTCTAGAATCCAGGAGTTGAATGGTAGTTGCCAGGGGCTGAAGGATGGGAAAAATGAAGAGTTATTAATCAATGGACCTGAAGTTTCAGTTATGCAAGATGAGTGATCTCTTGAGAGCTGTTGTATGGCATTGTATTTACAGTCAATGGTAATGTTATTTTATTTATTATTATATTTTTTAGGATGGAGTCTCACTATGTTGCCCAGGCTGGTCTAGAACTCCTGGCCTGAAGTGATCCTCCCACCTAAACTTCCTAAGTAGCTGGAACTATAAGCACAAATCATCTTGCCTAGGTATAGTCAACAGTAATATATTAAATACTTAAATGTTTGTTAAAAGGATATCTCATATTAAGGGTTCTTATTGGAATTAAATACATTTTTTTAAGAAATATAAAAAAAACGTATCTACCTACAATAACAAAAGTAAATTAAAATAACACAATAGCGAAACCAACCAAACAAACAAATGTATGTAGCTGTTAGAATACAAACTAACACAAGGCATAAATGGTAAAATTTCACAAAAGATAACGATTATTGTCTTATGCTTACTTACCAATAAAACATTATAAGATATAAAGTAAATTAATGAAGATAAAGTTACAATCAAAATGTGATATCCTTTTATATCTCTATCAGAAAGGTTTATATCATGAAGCAAATAATAATAATGTAGATTAAAATAACATAATTATTAAAAAATATATTGCTGCAGTTATTCAAGCACATACATGTTTAAAAGCCTATAAAAAATCAATTTATACTACTCACAAAAGAGGTTCCTATAAATTTTTTAAATCTATAAAGTGTGGAAGATTATCTCTGACAAAATATTAACACTGAAAACCATAATTCAGAAAACGTTTTTGAAAATTAAAATTTTAAAAATCTATGTTACACCTTTAATTAATTCATGAGTTAAAGGCAAAGTACTCTATTTCAAAGCCTACCAATACAAATATATTATTTATAGGAAAGCCATAATCATGAAAGCATTTACCAAAAAACAGAAGAAAAGCAACAAAAGTGGAGTATCAAAGACAGGGGAGAAGAAAATATAGGTAAGTGAAGAAATTAATAAAATAGAATAAATGAATTAATCAATAAAAAGTTAAAAAAGTGAACAAAGCCAAAGCTAGACTTCTCATGAATCTATCCTCATGTTGTCAGAAAGCAAAAACAAATGAAAACACAACCAACCAGTTAACCAATTGAATAACAACAACAAAATTTAGAATGGAAAGTGTTTCATTTTTATAAAAATATACAAAATGTTAAAGTCAGTGTGATTAGTTTTATGCCCCAAATGTTGAAAAGCTGAATTAAATACTGATATATTTAGTGAAAATACTATAAAAATTCTTTCAAGCATTTGAAAAATTTAAAAATACATTTTTGATAATGTACAATCAATCTTTGCTAATGAGTTTATACTCTTATTCTCATTATTCAATTCCCACCTTCAATAGGCAGTGGGTTTAGGTAATATTTATAGGTCAATATTATTGAATTGTGAAGAAAAAAATTACATCTCATAGAATAATTCAATTAATAGATAAGTTGTGTCATACAACAATTTGCATAAGTTTAATATAATATTGTTACCAGGGTCAAGGGCAGTGATAGGAAGAAATTATATACAGAAACTAAGTTGTCAACATAGCATTAAAAATCTAAGTAAAATTAGATATTTGATTCCATTAGTATTCCAAACAAATATGCACACACACCTGTAAATGCAGAAACACACCAGGAAGGGCATATGCAAGAAATCTAAGAATGATTGAATATCAGAATTACTAATTAATATAATTATCAACTAATATATATTTTTTCAGAAAATGTAAAGATAAAAATAAACATATCAAATCTGTAGGATCTTCTACATGAAACACATACAAGAAAGATAGTGACAGTTTTGTTTTCATTAGTAAAAATTAGAAATGACCTAAATGACCAGAAATAGGAAATTGATAAGTTAAATTTTCTATATTAATATAAATGATTAATAATATGTGATAGTCAAAATGAATGAACTAGAGTTATGTGTTGAATAAATTTGGGAATAATTTTATTTAAAAAGATAGAAGAATGGCCAAGAAGCATATGAAAAAGCAGTCAATATTATGAGCCATCAGGGAAATGCAGATTATAAATAGAATGAGATATTTCTCACGCAACAGAATGACTGAAGTTAAGGAAGTCTGATTATATCAAATGTTGGTGAAGATAAGAGCAACTGAGCATCCCACACATTGTTGATGGGATTGTAAAATCTTATTATTAGTAGTAAAATTGTCTGGCAATTTCTTCTACATTTAAACACTTATTTACCTTATGACCTAGCCATTCTACTCCTCTGTATTCATGCTAAGAAATGAAAACTTATTTTCAAAAAAGATATGTTCAAGGATGTTTATATCTTTATAAAACACAAACAGTGGAAACTAACGTCTATCAATAAGAAACAGATTAAACCAATTGTGGCATATTTGTATAATGAAATACTGAGAGAAAAAAAGAAATGGACTACTTACATACTAAAAAATGAATACATCTCAAAAATGTTATATTGAGAAAAATGAGCCAGATATAAAATAATGAATATTTTATGAGTTTTATATTTATATGAGTTCTAATAACTGGCAAAAGAGTCTATGGTGATAAAAATCAAAAGCAATTGCCTCAGGAAGGTAGAAGCAGGAAACATTGGATAGTGACACAAAAAAACTTTTTAGGAGAATACAAATATCCTATCTATCTTGTTTGCGTGGTATTTCTATGAGTGTATATAATTATCAAAAACTTAATATGACTGTATAAACTTGTCAAAACAAAAATTGAGGACCTTATTTAGATGTATGCAGATTTTGGTTTATATAAATTTTACTTTAATAAAACAGAATTTTAAAAAATTATGGCCACATAAAAAAGTATTGTTAAAAGTATTACTAGGGTGACAGGTAAAATTTACAAACTTTTATCTTCCAAAATTTATCATAAATATAATTAAAACTAAAAAACCTTACTAACAAAATAGTTGTAGAAAATAAAACAAATTTTTAATGTTTGATGTAATTATTCCTTAAAGGATAAGCAATACACCAAAAAAAGGTGAGAAAAAGAATATATGTCTATCTCACAAATAACAAAGAAAATAGAAATGTAAAGATGATTATTTTTAATCTAATAATTGTGGTTGTGTTTTTGTATTATAATATTTAATATTAAGGAAGGTTTGGTATGCTATATAGTCTTACACTTTACTGGTATTTGATTGACCTTGATTACTGAAGCATGTCTGAAATTTGGATTGACCTAGTCTATTTAAAAAACAATTTCAGGATGTGCATAAAGATCTTTAAATATGTTCATAATTCTCACTTATTAATCTATTCTCAAAATATATTCCCCAAACAGGGAGTTCCTTCAAGGAAACTTGACAATAGCTTTTTAGCACAATTATAAAAATAAAACAAATGTGAAGATTGTAGTTCATCTAGCTTATAAAATACTATACAGCCATTAAATGAAAGTATAAAAATTATGACAAGATATTTTTCATATTCTTAAATTTAGTAAAAGCATGATACAGAATTATATATATATATATGTATATATATATATCATCAGAAATCCAGGTATAAAATTATATAATAATTTCTTTTATGAGTAAGAAGTAGTCCAAGACATGGTATGTGTTGGCTTGTTCTGACACTCAAATCATCAGATTAGGAACAGAGACACTGGTTCAGCTTCAAAGAATGAAGAGTTCTCAGTATAAACTTATCAAGGGCAGCATATTTGAATAAATTTAAATATAACTTCTAATTCATAGATACTATACCCATTATGGGAAGGAGTCAGTTTTTAATTATGTAAAGCCTTGGAATCACCATATGTGGTGTGTGTAGACAGCTGTGTGTATAAAGTATATGTCCGGGCTCATGTACACACATTTATGCAGTGTTGTCATATGACAGGGGTCTGGTATAAGAAAACATGTTGTTTTACTAAATGCTGTCATAGAAAGTTGCTCTTTTTAAACCTATTTATCTCCATTAGCATTTTTCTAATTTTTTGCATTATGATATAGAGTTTTCCTGTCCCAGATTTTATTATAATTGTTTGAGTATAGGCCACTGTCTTATTAAACCATTTTATCTCCTGTGCCTAACATGGTCCTGGTACAGATTAAATGCTCAATAAATCTCTATTACTTTGAATGGGTATGTGTAAGTTGCTCTTCATGTAAGCTAGTTTTCAGCAGATCAGTAAGTGTGAGTTCCTCTTGAAAAATGATGAGAAATGATGCAGTTATAGTTACATTACTAGCCAGTCTATTTCAAAGATTGATGAGTGTCTTCACCAGATAATTAGTCAACCTACTCTGTCATGAGGTGCTGTAAAAAAAAAACAGTCTGTCAAACTTAGATCTCTTTTTAACAATTATGTTATATGCCAATTACTTTAAAAATAATTTATATTCCTAGAAATTTCCAAATTTTTTTACAAAAATTAGCCCATGTAGTTTAATTACAGACATTCAAATAATGTTTTCTGTATTACTGACCAAGCAAAACTATGTTACGTAAATTGAAAATAATTTTTGGTGACAAGAATACCTTATACACTTAGAAACTGTTGTCTTAACAATACATAAAGTTTATTGAATAGTTTACCTTTCGGCTTTAGCTAGTTTTGAAAATCTTATCAAGAAAGCAGAGATATACACATTACAGCAGTTGGAATTTTGGTAACTGAAATTACAAAATGAACAGTTCTTCATTTTTCAGAATCTGGTTGTAGCTTAAGATTTTATAATTCAGAGATCTGTTTCTTGGACATCATCTAATTTACAGTGGGTTACTGAACCAGTTTACATCATTATCATCTCTATAGGGACACTTTTCTCATTTATCTTGATTACCACTCTATTCTCAGGGCACAGAGCCACACCTGGTATATAGAATCATTAGTAAATACATATTGAGTGAATTAATGCATAAAACTGAATTCAGTCAGGGAAAAAAGTAAAAAAGGAGAGAGGCATGCTTCAGTAATCAAGGGAATGGCAAAAGCAGGTCAATTTTCAGCAATATGAAATGCCAAAGGTATACACTGTAGAAAAAAGTTTTTTAAGTAAACAAAAAAATTAAATTAAAAAACTAAAATTTAAAAATACAAGTTTACATTTATTTTAATTATAAGTTAAAGCTTCTGCTCTGTGAAAGACACTATTAAGAGAATGAAAGGACAAGCCTGAAAATCTTTGCAAAACACTTATATGATAAAGAACTGTTTAAACATAATCCAGCATATAAACAGAACCAAAGACAAAAACCACACGATTATCTCAATAGATGCAGAAAAGGCCTTTGACAAAATTCAACAGCCCTTCATGCTAAAAACTCTCAATAAATTCGGTATTGATGGAACGTATCTCAAAATCATAAGAGCTATTTATGACAAACCCACAGCCAATATCATACTGAACGGGCAAAAACTGGAAAAATTCCCTTTGAAAAGCGGCACAAGGCAGGGATGCCCTCTCTCACCACTCCTATTCAACATAGTGTTGGAAGTTCTGGCTAGGGCAATCAGGCAAGAAAAAGAAATAAGGGGTATTCAGTTAGGAAAAGAAGAATTCAAATTGTCCCTGTTTGCAGATGACATGATTGTATATTTAGAAAACCCCATCGTCTCAGCCCAAAATCTCCTTAAGCTGATAAGAAACTTCAGCAAAGTCTCAGGATACAAAATTAATATGCAAAAATCACAAGCATTCTTATACACCAGTAACAGACAAACAGAGAGCCGAATTTGGAATGAACTTCCGTTCATTCCAATCAGGCTGAACTTCCATTCACAATTGCTTCAGGAATGAACTTCCATTCACAATTGCTTCAAAGAGAATAAAATACCTAGGAATCCAACTTACAAGGGATGTAAAGGACCTCTTCAAGGAGAACTACAAACACTGCTCAGTGAAATAAAAGAGGATACAAACAAATGGAAGAACATACCATGCTCATGGATAGGAAGAATCAATATCGTGAAAATGGCCATACTGCCCAAGGGAATTTATTGATTCAATGCCATCCCCATCAAGCTACCAATGAGTTTCTTCACAGAATTGGAAAAAAACTGCTTTAAAGTTCATATGGAACCAAAAAAGAGCCCGCATCTCCAAGACAATCCTAAGTCAAAAGAACAAAGCTGAAGGCATCACGCTACCTGACTTCAAACTATACTACATGGCTACAGTAACCAAAACAGCATGGTACTGGTACCAAAACAGAGATATAGACCAATGGAACAGAACAGAGTCCTCAGAAATAATACCACACATCTACAACCATCTGATCTTTGATAAACCTGAGAAAAACAAGAAATGGGGAAAGGATTCCCTATTTAATAAATGGTGCTGGGAAAATTGGCTAGCCATAAGTAGAAAGCTGAAACTGGATCCTTTCCTTACCCCTTATACAAAAATTAATTCAAGATGGATTAGAGACTTAAATGTTAGACCTAATACCATAAAAACCCTAGAAGAAAACCTAGGTAATGCCATTCAGGACATAGGCATGGGCAAGGACTTCATGTCTAAAACACCAAAAGCAACGGCAACAAAAGCCAAAATTGACAAATGGGATCTCATTAAACTAAAGAGCTTTTGCACAGCAAAAGAAACTACCATCAGAGTGAACAGGCAACCTACAGAATGGGAGAAAATTTTTGCAATCCACTCATCAGACAAAGGGCTAATATCCAGAACCTACAAAGAACTCAAACAAATTTACAAGAAAAAAACAAACCCTATCAAAAAGTGGGCAAAGGATATGAACAGACATTTCTCAAAAGAAGACATTCATACAGTCAACAGACACATGAAAAAATGCTCATCATCACTGACCATCAGAGAAATGCAAATCAAAACCACAATGAGATACCATCTCACACCAGTTAGAATGGCAATCATTAAAAAGTCAGGAAACAACAGGTGCTGGAGAGGATGTTGAGAATCAGGAACACTTTTACACTGTTGGTGGGATTGTAAACTAGTTCAACCATTATGGAAAACAGTATGGTGATTCCTCAAGGATCTAGAACTAGAAGTACCATATGACTCAGCCATCCCATTACTGGGTATATACCCAAAGGATTACAAATCGTGCTGCTATAAAGACACATGCACACGTATGTTTATTGTGGCACTATTCACAATAGCAAAGACTTGGAATCAATCCAAATGTCCATCAGTGACAGACTGGATTAAGAAAATGTGGCACATATACACTATGGAATACTATGCAGCCATAAAAAAGGATGAGTTTGTGTCCTTTTGTAGGGACATGGATGCAGCTGGAAACCATCATTCTCAGCAAACTATCGCAAGAGCAGAAAACCAAACACCGCATGTTCTCACTCATAGGTGGGAATTGAACAATGAGTTCACTTGGACTCGGTAAGGGGAACATCACACACTGGGGCCTATCATGGGGATGGGGGAGGCGGGAGGGATTGCATTGGGAGTTATACCTGATGTAAATGACAAGTTGATGGGTGCTGACGAGTCGATGGGTGCAGCACAACAACATGGCACAAGTATACATATGTAACAAACCTGCACGTTATGCACACGTACCCTAGAACTTAAAGTATAATAATAATAAAAAAGAACTGTTATCAAAAAATGCACAATGAACTCCAAAAATTCAACAATAAAAAAAGCCAGATAACTCAATGAAAAAATGGGCAAAAGACCTGAACAGATACCTCACAAAGGAAGAGCTACAGATGGCAAATAAGTATATATGTTCAACACCACATGTCCTTAGGAAAGCGTAAACTAATACAATGAAATGCCACTTAGCACTTAAGAGTGGCTAAAATCCAAACACAATAAACGTTAAATGTTGGTGAGGATGTGGAGCAACAGGAATTCTCATTCATTGCTGTGGTAAGGCAAAATTGCGCAACCACTCTAAAAGACAGCTTGGTGGTTTCTTACAAAATTAATCGTACTCATCATACATTCCAGCAATTTCATTCTTTGGTATTTACCGTAATGAGTATAAAACTTAGACCCACACAAAACCTTGCATCCTCATACATAATTGCCAAAATTTGGAAGCAACCAAGATGCCTTCAAAAGGTGAAAGGATAAACTGTGGTATGTCTCCACAATGAAATATTATTCAGTGTTAAGAAATTAGCTAACAAGTCATAAAAAGACATGGAGGAAACTTAAATGCTTATTACTATACTAGGTGAAAGAGTCCAATCTAAAAAGGCTACGTATTGTATGATTTTAACTATAGTCGTGTGCTGCATAATGACATTTCTGTCAACAACAGACTGCATATATTACTGTGATTCCATAGACTATAACAGAGCTGAAAAATTGCTATTGCCTGGTGATGTTTTAGGTGTCCTAACTTTAGTTGTGTTGCAGCACAATATATTACTCATGTGCTTATGATGATGCTGGTGTAAACTAACCTACTATGTTGCTACTTGTATGAAAGTATGGTGCATAGAATTATGTTTAGTACATAATACTTGATAATGATAACAAAACACTGTGCTATTGATTCATATATTTATTATACTATAAGTTTAAACATTATTTTTGCTATTTCTTCTACACACATAGGTTTATAAAAGTTAACTTTGAGACAGCCTCAGGCATGTCCTTTGGGAGGTATTACAGAAGAGTTATTACTGTCATAGGAGATGACAACTTCTATGAGGGACATGTTATTGCCCCTGAAGACCTTCCAGTGAGATATGATGAGTGGAAAACATTGTTATTGATGATCTTGACCCTGTGTAGACTTACACTACTATGTGCATTAGTGTCTTAGTTTTTAACACAAAAATTTCAAAAGTAAATAGTGTATAGAATAAAGACATAAAGAAAGAAAACAGGCTGGGCACAGTGGCTCACGCCTGTAATCACAGCACTTTGGGAGGCCAAGGTGAGCAGACCACAAAGTCAAGAGATCGAGACCATTCTGGCCAACATGGTGAAACCTCGACTCTACTAAAAATAAAAATAAAAAAATTAGCTCGTCGTGGTGGTGTGCACCTGTAATCCCAGCTACTTGGGAGGCTGAGGCAGGAGAATCACTTGAACCTGGGAGGCAGAGGTTGCAGTGAGCTGAGAGTATGCCACCGCACTCCAGCCTAGCAACAGAGCAAGACTCTGTCAAGAAAGAAAGAAAGAAAGAAAAAAAGAAAGAAAGAAAGAAAGAAAGAAAGAAAGAAAGAAAGAAAGAAAGAAAGAA
>NC_045435.1:4789717-4805394 GCF_002776525.5 Piliocolobus tephrosceles | reverse complement strand
GAAAGAAAGAAAGAAAGAAAGAAAGAAAGAAAGAAAGAAAGAAAGAAGAAAGAAAAGAAAACAATTTGTATTGTACAGCTGTCTGTGTGTGTTAAGCTAAGTGTTAGTACAGAGTGAAAAAGTTTTAAAAGTTAATAAAGTAAAAAATCAGAGTAAGTTAAGGCTAATTTATTATTGAGGAAAGACAAATAATTTTTAGAAATAAATGTAGTGTAGCTTAAGTGTACAGTGTTTATAAAGCCTATAGCAATGTAGGACAATGTACTTCACATTCACTCACCATTACCCAGAGCAACCTCCAGCTCTTTGAGTTCCATTCATGTAAGTACCCTATAGAGGTGTACCATTTTTAATCTTTTATACTGTACATTTTCTATGCCTAGATATGTTTAGATACACAAATGCCATTGCATTACAATTGACTCCAGTATGTAGTATAGTAACATGTACAGGTTTGTAGCCTAAAAGAAATAGGCTATGCCATACAGCCTAGGTAGGTGATAGGTACGCTGTACCATCTAGGTTTGTTTTAAGTACACTCTATGATGTCCACACAATGGTGAAATCACGTAATGATGCATTTCTCAGAAACATCATCGTTGTTAAGTGATGTAAGACTGCATTTGACATTCCAGAAAAGTCAAAACTATAGAGATAGTAAAAAGATCAGTGATTACTATGGTTTTAGAGTGGGGAAAAGGATAGAGAAATGAATAGGTGGACCAAAGAAAAATTTAAAGACAATGCAACTTTTGTGTATAATACTTTGATGATGAATTCATGTCATTAAACATTTGTTAAAGCCCATATACTGTATACCACAAAGAATAAACCCTAACGTAAACTATCAACCTTTAGATAATTATATAACAATATAGGCTCATCAATTATAACAAATGCACCACACTAATGCAAGATATTAATGAAACAGAAAACTCTGGATAGGGGAAGTCAGGATGGCAGATAGGGAACTCTGTATATTCTGCTCAATTTTTCTGTAAGCCTAAGACTATTCTAGAAAAATCTGTTAATTAAAAAATTGCATGCCTAGAGTGAATGAACAAATTTTCTGTCCAAATAATCTGAATTGGCAAAATGGTCAATAATAATGTCCAACATTGACAATAGAATTAGTGGAAGATTCAAATACAGCAATTACCATAGATAGTTTCATATATTAATTGTATCCAATCTTTTGAATTGGAAATATAAATGATATTTAAAATATGTAAAGCCATAGAAAAATGTGAAGATTTGTTAAATTATTTGATGAAGAATAATTCTTCAAAAAATTGATATTGGTAATATAAAAATGGAACTGTAAATTAATCTCACTCATGAATAGAAATCAAATGTATTATATTAACCATTAGAAAATAAAATACAGCAATTGACATGAGAAATAACATACTGTGTTTAATCAAGATTTATATCAGGAATAAAAGGATGAATTAATATGAGAAATTCTGTCAACAAACAAAAAATAAACAAGTTTAGGCTGAAATGTAGAGTATCTTTTTCATAAAGATTATCCTTAGGGATAGCGGCTTCATTTACATACAGAAAATAAATTTCAGCTTTGTCAATGTACCTGAGAACCTCTGCACAGACAGTGCCATTTGTGCCTTAGATTGCTTATAAGTGGTGTTTTTCTTTTTGTTTTGTTTTTTTGGCCAATTAATTAACACCTCGTTCTGAAGTCATGATAAATTCCAGTTCTGGTCTGTGAATGCTTGTCCCGTGGTTCCATGTCCCAGTTTCAGCCTGTGCACTCCTCAGATCTCTGAGAATATGCTAATAAAACAAGAGCATCTAAGGTACATTTATTTTCAACTATTAGCAAAACTAAAGCCCGTGGACAAAGCCTTTCTTATTACAGCCTTTTGTTTTACGGGAAAACAAAATGTCAAGTTAGAGAACATCAAAAAATGCTGTGAACTAGATCCTCTAGTTATCTTACTTGATCTAGTTCCCATTTTACTGCCTCAGTTCTTTTGATTCTTTCTTTTCAGTTTATGGTGAATATACTAGAAACGTTTTTGAGAAACATTTACCAGTCTCTCCAAATTGATTGACAAATTTTCTGAGCCTGTTATATCACTAAGGTTGAGAGCTGATATTTACTTCCTCAACTATGTCGTCTTCAGTTCAAAATCTATACTTTTATCCTTGTTTATGATCTAGAACACACATACGCAAATGGGTACAAAACAATGTGCATCTCATAGATATTAACATAACCACAAACAAAGGCAAAGTGCTGAATATTGCCAGTAACTGAGAAGCCCCTGCTGGCTATCTACTAATGACTTCTACAAATATAACACCATCCTGCATTATTTTGTTCATCACTTCTTTGTTTTTTTTAAAAAATAATTATATGTAAGTAAGTAACATTAAACATAATAATTTATTTACTTATTGAATAGTTACTTTCAGCGACATTATGTTTGTGAGATTCTTCTTTTTTGTGGTGAATAGCATTAAATTTTTCAAAGTTTGTTCATTTGTTGCTGTATACTATTTCATTACACAAATGTATCAATGCTTCCTTACCCATTCTACTCTTGATGAAACTCTGGTCTATTTTCAGTCTATAGCTCTTATGAGTAAAGCAGGTATTAATATTCTTGTCAAGTATTCTTAGTGTAAGTGGATACCAATTTATGTTGCCTATATTCTTGGCCTCGAATTACTGGATCATAAAGTATACACTGACTTAGTTTATGACAGCAATGCCAAACAGTCTTCCAAAGTGAGTTTACAAATTTTCACTCATATCAGCACTGTATGATAGTTCCTCTCTTTCCACAATTTTCATGATACTTATGTTTTCATTCCTTGTTAGGTAGTTTTATCTAAATAAATAGTGTGCTTTTAGTTTGCATTTCTCTCATTACTAATAAAACCAAACACTTTTGCATATGTTTGTTTGACATTTGTATACATTCTTGTTGAAGTGTTCTAACATTTTTCTATTGGCTTATTTATACAATTTTATCATAATATACAGGAATTATCTGTATATTTCTCTGGTTCCTTTATTCCTGATCAATGGCAGATACTGATGTCATATTTTATGTTTTGTTTTTGCATTTACAGTTAATTGTGTAATGCCTGCAAAGATGAATTACTTAATAAATTATGTAGTGACAATAAGCTTACTGAGATCATGGGTTTCGGCATCAGATATATGTAAGTTGAAATCATGAACTTTTCACTCAGTTATGTAAATGAAACATTACATTGACTTTTTTTTTACATTTTAAAATTGGTATTATGATACATGCTTAGCAGCATTTTTAAATTATAAAGTATAAGATGTTACATAAGGCTCTTCATATGCTGCCTGAAATATGACAACACCTCATAAAATGGCAGGTGTTAATATCTGATGGTTGAAAGAAGGAAGAATTGCACTTAAAATTGTTACAAGTAACTTCCATGCACAATAGATGTAAGTGTATAAACTAAACATGCAAAATAAAATATATTTTCCCTAAATCACATCCCCATCTTGACTTCTTTTTACTATTTGATACTTTGACAAGTCATCAAAACTTTAAAGTATCTGACTTCTCTTTTGTTTCCCTTTCTAACAATTGTCCATCCCATGCATCCATTCATTCAAAGAAATGGATCCAGGGAAGGACTAACATTACAAGTATGCCATGTCCTCATTTACCTTCATGGATACACCATACAACTTTCACAGTACATTTGCTAGTAAATATGTTTCATTTCCTTTCAGCAAACATTTTTCATGCTCTGCTATGTGTTTAACCATTCTAAATATTCTAAGGTTTTTTTGTTTGTTTTGAGATAGAGCCTCACTCTGTCACCCAGGCTGGAGTGAAGTGGCACAGAATGAGAATAATAGTGAAAGAATAATAGTGCATCATTTGAGAAAATCTTCCTTAATGCATATATTCATGCTATTTTAATGCTATTCCAACCCGTTAACTGCTAAGATTTAAAATATTCTACACTATAATTTCACACATTTAGTGTCTAACCTATAGTTGTCACTTATAACCTCTGTGATTTTGTTCCTGTTCTCACATCATTGCCAATAACAGAGGTCAAGTTGAGCAGTTCCTCTTTGTGCTCCATGGTGTCTATCACAGCCAGTGCTCTTTTCCCCCCAAACAGATTCATGTTTGTTTCATTATATTGAGGTTAATTTTCCAATATGGTGTTCAAGGCTTTTCATAATCTTCTCTTGCTTATGTATTTGGGATTAAGTCTCACCTTTCAATTTTATGGCATTTTGATTAAAATTACTTTTAGTTCTTTAGACTTGTCATTCTTTCCCCCACCCACTTGGCCTTTTCTCGTGCTATTCTTTTGACTGAAGCATTCTTCATCAATCGGCTCCCCACTTCTTTGATGGTTATCATTTCATGATACTAGTGCCTACTTTCTAAAAGTACCACATCACCTGCTTTTTAATAGCAAAATGTATTAAAATTAGTTTTAGATAAATTTGTAATAGTCCTTGAGATAATTGGAAACAAATGAGATGTTTTAAGCCTGGAATTATATATACTGAGGAATAAAGTTTATAAATTTAGTCCCTGCAAAGAAAAATGTGTTTTATATAAAGAAGCACAGATGTGTATAGATAAAAATGTGTTCCTGACTATCTCTTTCATTAAATCTTAATACCACAATGAAATAAATGTGTAGTCAGATATAACTGTGCTCTATTTTCAAGACACAAATTTCTATTTTAATTTATCTAAAGCAGTTGGATATTGGCAATTTCATATACTTAACCTAAAACTTAGCACAACTTTAGGCACAAAGTAAATGATAAATATCAACTAGAAATTAGCTAAATATCAATAAATATCGACTAAAAGTCAGCTAAATATCAACTAAAGATCAACCGAATAAAAAATATTAAACTAAAAGTCACTCCTGGACATTGTCAGCCCCAAGTCAAACTGCCTTACTACTCTGTCTGGTCCATAATGTACATGTCCTTTTTATCAGCTCTACTGTAAGGTATTTAATAAGCAAAAATCTTGATTTATTAAACTTTGTCATTTGTCTTTCTCCATTCATCGATCCTAATTGCCACCCTAATATTTTATACAGAGTGAATGCACAATTAGTGTTACTTGCATGGATATAAAATTAATGTTTACCTGGCCATTTTGTTAAAAATAAACTTGGTGTTTTACCATAATTTTAATTTTTAACAAGTCCCACATATTTTATGGAAATATTAGCAGGTATCTGTTATATTGTTCATTTTTTTTTCTGGTGGTTTGGGTTGATGTTTGTAGACTGAAATTATAATAGCTCAGATGAGAATAAAGTTATATTGTATATGTGAATTAACGCAAAATATATCATTTTGAACTGAAATCCATGGAACAAAAACTTCTATTGTTGTGTAGCAAAGGTTAGGCCATCTAAGTTTTTGATAATTAACAAAAATGTTTGCTGGACGACTCCTGCGATGATTTCCTCATGAAGCACGTGAGATCTCTGCATAGCACATTTATTTGATGTGTGTATAGGAGAATGCATACCTTTTTAGAAAGAACCCATTATGTAATAAACATCAGGGAAGGATAAGGAATAATCAGAAGGTCAGGGGAAGGGGATCAGTTTTTCAAACTTCTGGGTATCAGGAATTCATTATGTGTAAAAAAAAAATTGGAGTCCAAAATGCATTTTTTTTAAGTATGCTGTTATATTTTGAGAGCTTAATATTTTAAGTGCTGTCTTAGAATAGCACAAGTAATCAATGATGTTTTCCCACAAGTCCTGTATAATTTTTGCTTACAATTAAATGTGATACTACAAAATACGTGCAGTCACATTGCATCAGTACTTCTTTTAATATCTGCTTAAAAACCATTTGCATTTTCTGTTTTTCTGTTAGCATTCAGAATGCTCCATAAAATCCAATTATGACTTTAGACTTTATGGGGAACTATCAAAATGTCTTTAGTTAATTCAACTGATATTTCAAAACAGTAAAACTCACAAAATGGAGCCACCAATTATAGAAACTATCACATGCTGCTTGTAACCGTATATTGAACATGATTTTCAAATTGCCATAACTTATATTTCTTATGTATATATTTGCTCTTTTAAAAAATTAAAGTGTATTTTAATTTCAATAGTAAGTAGAAAGTTTACATTTTCATGGATAGTTATTACAATTCCTACTTGTTTTTTTCTTATATTTTAGACCAACTATTGGTCTCCTCTCCAGTTGTAGAAAGGCATTAGTTTCATTACATTTTAAAAAGTAGCTCACTGATAGAATTAGTAATAATTATAAACTTGGATTATTGATACCATTATCTTATAAGCACTCATAAGAAACCAAGCAACAGTGGATTTAAAGTGTAATTGGGCATATATAATCACATAAAATTATAGTTCTATTAATTCTTTTTAGATACTACATTATGATTATTGGATCATGAGTAAGTAAATGGATAGAAGTGTGAAGAAAGAAGGAAGGAAAGAAAATGAGGCAAAAATAAGTCTGAGCTATGCAGCTTGCATTTAGTTAGGCCGATCTCTTTGATCAACATCTCACTTCAAAAGTCAATTGATGTTTGAATGATTAAAAAGCTAGACATCCTTCTAAAAAACAACAAGCAACCCATTATATTATATATAAAAGGGGAAAATTAAATATCATATAGTCTTTAGATAGACTTTTTGCCTCTTTTGAAGTTAGTATGAAAAAATTATTTTTCTTGTAACTGAAGGACTGAATCATGACACTAATTCTCTGACTCTGTTCAGATAAAGGAATGAATAGACAAGCTTAGAGAGAAAAAAGACAATAACTTATATAAGAGGAAGAATACACTAATATCTTATGATAGAATTCACATTTTGGCTAATTTTCATAAGCATGAATGTCTTTGTCTTTGGATTTATATTGTATAAACTGAAACCATACAAATATAAACTAAAGAATGGCACATAGTTTATCTGACTTCCTTGCACAGAAAGGGAAACCTGAATGTCACATGCAAAGAAAAAAGAAAATGACTAGAGTCTGCATCCTGTATGGCTTGAGTTTTCTTTATTGGGAAAAGATTCTGTTATTTACTTAATAATAGTATTAAGAATCATTATCATTATTAGTTTTAATAATTATAGTACAGCTGGGATATTTAAATATATATTAATGCAAAAGGGCCAGATAATTATTCTTAAATTCCTTACTAATATGAAAAGAAATGGAACATGAAGTTAGAAATGTCTTAATCACAGCCCTCATAGCAGTCAGATGGCATGATCTAGGATTTCTGGGTGAAAATCTTCTGCTTAATTTATACTTAGGTAACTCAGAGAATGGGCAGAGCTGGAAACTTTCTAATGTTGAAGGCATATACTCTTCAACTTTTCTGTTGCCTTGGAAGGAATATGAAAGGTGATACACAAATCAAATTTTCATTTAAAAATACACATTTTAGCCAAATATTCTATTAGGAAGCTGGATTTCAATGCTATATCAGAGACAAGAGTGCAATACTGTATCTCTGAATATCTCTTAATTGTTTTCCTTAGGTGTCCTTATATCCATCTATGCCTTTTGCATCTTCCTGACAATGAATTCCAGTGAACATCTCTTAGGCTATCGAAGGCTTATCATTAATAATATTCTCAACTATTAAGGCTTTCTGACATTCCCCAAATTCACAATGTGAAAACTGAATTATATAAAGATTAAATCTTTTGTATATCCCAGTTGGTAAAAGAGAGGAAACTGTTTTTGTTTTCTCTATCCCGAGCACTAACAAGCAAGGAAGATATTTTAAATTCTCACATACCTTTCTCTATACCATTCTTCAAGGCAGTAGTTAATCTGATCAAGAGTATTTTAAAGCAAATATGAAATGACCAACTGAGAAACAGAAGCCACAAACCCCAAGTCATTACTATGGCTTATGAGACTTTGTATGAGCTGGCCCTCAATTACTGCTCTACCTCTGTTTCTAACAGTTTTCCTTCTTCTTTCTGCTTGAGGAATACTGACCACTTTATTTCTTTTGTGTCTGAACAAGCCAGGTGTGATTGCGGCCTAGATTATTTGTGTATGCTGTTCCTTCATGCTTAAATGATCTTCCCTTAGGAATCCTCATGGTTCACTCTTCCACTTCATTCAATCTACACAAAATCATATGTTACCATGGAGATGTTTTCCTTTTCTATATACAATTGCAACATCCCCAAATGTAACAGATCCCTCACTGCTTTGTATTTTCTCCTCAGCACTTAATAGTATATAACAAATGGAAAACTATGTAATTTTTGGCTATATTATGAAGGTTTGGTTTAAATATTTAGTCTTTAAATTTCTACTATTATGTATTTAAATTACTGTATTTTATACTGAAGGCACTATCAGTTGTAAGTGGCAACATTATTTTATGTAGTACTGTGAAAAATGTGTTGTCAACTGACCGATGCCATAGATGCATTATGATTTCAGAATATATAAAATATAGATTGAGAATTATTAAAGTGGAATATTTATTATATTTATTGCTGTGTTCCTCACTAGAATGAAAGTTTCATAATGGCAGAGATTTTTCAGTGGTTTCTTTACTGCTATCTATATTTTTTGTAACTATTATCCCTGTTACATCATAGTAGGTACTCAATCAATATCTCAGACCTAGTGGATTTTGGTAGTTTACGTTTGACTATTCTGTCCCCTCACTGAGTCATAATAGTTATACACATCTCCATATCTTTTATCTCCTTTTTCTCCTGCAGTATCATGTACAAATGCAAGAATTTTTTTTTTTTTTTTCTTTATGAGACAGAGTCTCGCTCTCTCGACCAGGCTGGAGTGCAATGGCGCGATCTTGGCTCACTGCATCTCTGCCTCCCAGGTTCAAGCAATTATCCTGCCTCAGCCTCGTGACTAGCTGGGATTACAGGTGCCCACCACCATGCACAGCTAACTTTTGTAGTAGAGACTGGGTTTTACCATGTTGGCCAGGCTGGTCTCGAACTCCTGACCTCAGATGATCCACCCGCCTTGGCATCCCAAAGCACTGGGATTACAGGCATGAGCCACCGCATACCTGGCCAAAATATAAGAATTTTTCATAGAGAATTTATTAATTTATACCAAATTGAGGGCCCTTACTAGATTTTATTGGAGGCAATATGTGTGTGTGTTGGTGTATATAGCATGTGTGCATGCATGTGTCTGTATGTATGTCATGATTTCATAAATAATGATTTTTTTATTAATTAGGGTTAGATTTATCCATATGTGTTGAGTAGTTTAAAAGTAGAAGTATAGTGGACAATGCCAGGCTATTGTCACTCCAGGACCCAGGCTCCTTGTAACTTGAGGCCCTGTCATGCATGGGTCCCAGGGCACAGTTCATTTCATAGTTGAAGATGATGCTTCCAGCTCCAACTCTGTTCTGCCAGCAGGAGAGAGAAGTGTAAAATAGAAAGATATGGTTTTTTTCCATTTAAACGTGCCTTTTAAAAATTGCCCATGCTCTTCTTATATCTCATTAGCCAATGATGTCAAGGGCCACATATGACTGTAAGAGAAGAGATGGGAAATCTCAAATAAATGCTCTGGGTGGTCGAAACACTATTGCTTAGAAACAAGAAGGAACTTAATTTTATAAAGCAACATTCTCCACCCCGAAAAGTCTCAAGTATTCTTCTTCTCACATATAAAACAGAGTCATTGCTTTCTATGAGAGACACCTCAGAGAACTATGTAATTACTACTTCCAGTTTGTAGTCCAAAATGTCTTAAGGATATGCTACATATATATCACAATAGTCTAGTGACCTATAAGCCATATCACAATTTAAAATCTTCTGAATATTCAATTCCCACCCAATTGGTATGGAAACAGGATAAATATAATGAAATGACAATGAATGATAGAAAATAAACAGCAATCAGTGACCATAAATTTTATTCAATCTTACGAGGCAAGGATAGAAAAAAGTCTTCCTTCCATGACAAATCATGCCCAATAGGTTCTATCATTGAGTTTAGCAATGGAGAGTGCAACGCACCTGAAGGTGTCTCAGCTTTCATAGCAGGCTTTCTGCCGGCCCATGATCGGGCCTGTAGTTTCTTTAGCATATAAGAAATTACAAGGTCTATCAGTCAGAGTGTGTGGTTTTGACAGTATTTCCCTCAAAACTTAATCGGTTTCCAGTTAATTTCTTTTAGAACATTCCATGCGCAAGCAATTGCAGCCAAATATTTTGATGATATATATTATTTTAGCCTTAAAGACTCTTATTTAATCATCCTCTTCCTCATTCTAAACTACTTAAAAATATCTGAAACAATAGCCTTGGGGGGAAAAGGAACCAATTTAATCTGATCTTTTCTACAGAGAGTAAAATGTGCTTGAAATAGGCTTAGGGGAATAGTTTTATGTTCAAGTCCATGTCTGAGAGCTACCATCAATGATGGCTTTGGTTTGAAGCATGAGTATATTTGTTTCTTAATCTACAGAGTTACCAAATTATTGGGCTTTCATCAATGAAAATTGCCCAGTTTGTTTTTCTAGGCAGAATGATAATCTTTGTCAACTCTGCTTTTGGACTGGCAAATTCTAGGCTAAGTATTACACTCTCTTAAGCATCTAGAAATATTCAATAAATACCTACACTTTGAAAATTTCCTATCATTTGCTCTAATGCTGTAGCCTCTTTTAGTATATGATCTGCCTTTGAACAAACAGCAGTACAAAATTTCTGCCAAATATTTTGTTACTGAATAGTACATGTTATTACCTTTTAATGTCTGATCCTTCTTGCCTAACATATGACAAATTCTACTAATCCAATGTCACAGGTTTAGGTTTTGTTACTTATGGCACCATAAGCGAGATACCAAAGTCTGCATTAGTCAAGATTAGGTTTGGCCAAGTAGCAGAATATGCACAATAAAAGTGATTATAACATAATATTCCAGTGGAGAGTGTTGATCTCCTCACAGTGTTGCATCTAAGGTCCTCGTGTCAAAGGGCGGATGAGATTATGGTATCTGGTGCCATACTGCCTGGGTTCAGGTTTCCTTTCACTGCTTAATATATAACCTATAGTAATATAACTCTATCTCTGTGTGCTTCAGTTTTCTCACCTCTACAATTGAGATAATAAACATCTCATAAGATTGTTGTGAGAATTAAGCAAGTTAATACATATAAGGAACTTAGAACACTTGCAAGCACTGGGTAAACTGTATA
The DNA here is from genome assembly GCF_002776525.5 of Piliocolobus tephrosceles. NCBI lineage: Eukaryota > Metazoa > Chordata > Mammalia > Primates > Cercopithecidae > Piliocolobus > Piliocolobus tephrosceles. Next base: position 4,794,154 of record NC_045435.1, on the reverse strand, counting down.
TGTGTTAGCTTGTTACCAGCTAGCTTTTTCTATGCAACAATTGTCTAAATACTAGTGTCTTAAAATATCAATCATGTATGTTGTTTACTTTCTTTGACTCTACACTTTGGGCAGTTTGGAATGAGCTTGGCTGATCTCTAGGCTGGGATATATGGTCAGCTGGTAGGTCCACTGGGACTAGTTTATTTAGCATGACCTCGCCTGAGAAAGGTAGAATAACTGGGCCTTCTATCAATGTGTTCTCACATCCTCTAGCAAACTAGCATGAGCTTTTTTACATAGCAAGTTCTGGTGTACCAACATTTTTCCAAATCTACGCTTGCATCAGTTTTGCATCAGTTTTACATTGGCCAGAGCAAGGAACAAGTCAGCACATGTTCAAGGAGTGTAGAAAGACTCCAGTTCCTGAAGGCAAGAGTTATAATGTCACATTGCAAGAGGAGATGAAAAATGTGTACTCATTTTTGCAATTGACTGCCACTATGATTCTCATTGCTGCTGGTGTTGAGCTGTGCCATAAATGACCTCATTCCCAAGTTAGTTAACACCACAGTCCAGTTTCAACCATCAAATTTTGCATTCCAACAATGGGGAAGGCAGAAACATCCAGTTATTTTAAGGACACATGTTGAGCATTCTGTAGTAGGCAGAATAATGCCCCACCTTCAAAGATGTCCACATTTCAATCCCCAGAACCTGTGACTTTGCTGTGTTCTATGACAAGGGAGAATGAAAGTTGCAAATTATGATTGCTGATCAGGTAACCTTAATTTGAGGGTAGTGTTCTGGATTACCCACGTGAGTTTAATGCAATCTCAAGGGATCATATATATATATATATATATATATATATTATAAGTGAAAGTGGGAGCCTGGAGAATCAGTGTCAGAGGCATAGAGTTCTGAAGACAATATGCTGCCTCATGGCTTTGAAGATGAGTGAAGGCTATGAGTTAAGGAATGCAGGAGACCTCTACAAGTGAGGAAAGGCAAGGAAACAGTTTCTATCCCGGAAACTTTCGAAGGCATGTAGCCCTGGTGACACCTTGATTTTAACCCAGTGCTACCCATTCCAGACTTGTGACTTCCAGAACTGTAAGAATCAATGTCTTTTATGTCACTATGATTGTTATTATTTTTATGTTAATTATTGTCGCATACTCTTTCTATTTACATTTCATCGGCTGAAAGTTAGTAACATAGTCATGCATAATTACAAGAGAAGCTAAGAAATGTAGATTTTTTTTCTGGGTGGCCATGGACTTAGTTAATTTTAGAAATTTCATTTATGTGGGAGCAAATATACTAGAGGAAAATCAGTAAACTTGGCCAAAAAGAACCTATTGATTTTATAAATATGGAGTTCATGCAATTATCCAGCATTTTAAAAATATTTTTCAATCAGAGAGAATTTGATTTCCAGTTTAAAATGAGGATGAAGAAGAAAGGGATAAAGAAGAGCTGGCAAATCTTTTAGATTAATGATAAATATGTGCAAAAATAAACATCTATTTAGAACTTTCAAATGAGTTAATATTAATATATATAAAAGCCACATAATAGCACTTGGCACATAAATCAGCACTGCATAACCTCTACCCACTATGACTTTTGTGGATGTTACTATAACTCTGCAGCAATACATGACTAATCTGTCTAAATCAGTTTAATTGCTTTTATTAGTGGGGAAGTTGTTTCCCATACATTCTCAATTAGGGGATTCATATTTCTGATGCTAATTTTTTTAACCATCAGTTTTAAATCTCTTTAAAAAGCTCAGAGCCTAGCCACATATCTTGTTCCATTTTACTCTAATGGTCTTGATTTTATCTCACTTTATCTTTGCAATTATTAATGATCATTACAGCAAATCAAGCTTTCTTTCTGTAATGCTAATTGGTAATAGTCAAGGATAAATAATGTATAGACCCACAGCAAGAGGGAAAACAAAACACATAATTAAAGGCAAATTACATAAAGAAATGCTAGAAAAATTAATGGTGAAGCATCTGTAAAACTCATTTTAGGAAACTTGGAAATAAATATTGTTGTATTTGCATATGTCTACTCTGTATTGAACTCCAATCAGAAAAACAAATTTTTTTTTTTTTGGAGTATTTATCCCTAACTCTGTGCTAGGTACTGCAAGTAAAAGGAAATAAATAATATTCACTACATATTCAGTTCTTAAAATGAATACCCAAAGAATATCATTACTAGTAAGCCTAGGAGACATAATTTTATTATAATCATTGCTATTCTACTTTTATAAATGCAATATGAGGCGCAGAGAAGTTAATTTATTCACACCATCACACACCTAGAAAGTCAACTGGAATTAGTACCAAGATTTTTCTGAATACAAAGTCAGTGTTCTTCCATTGCTGCTTATGAACTAAAAATATTCTCCATGTCTTCCCCTTGCTTCACTGCTCCACTCCCATTTCCAAGCCCAAGAAACAGTAAATGACTGGGTTGTAAAATTTAAGGGCATTTTTCTATGCTTCAATCCTTCCATTGGGCGGCACTTTAAAAGAAAGAAAATCAAGCACCTGGTGTATGGTTCTTTTTTAAAAAATATATATAATAACTGTATTGAAATATAATTCACATGCCATAAAATTCACCTCTGTATTATCTTTTAGCAAATACATAGAGTTGTGCAACTATCACCAGTATCTAATGTTAAGTATTTTATCACCCCCAAAAGAAACTCCATAACCCATTAGCACTCAGTCCTAGTCATCCCTCTTCCTCTAGCCTCTGGAAACCACTGATTTCCTTTCTGTCTCCAGAGAGTTCCATTTTCTGGACATTTCATATAAACAGAATCATACAATTTGTGTTCTTTCGTAACTAGCTTCTTCTACTTAGCATAATGATTTTATGGTCATGTATACTTTATTGCTTTTTATTTCTGGATAATCTTCTACTGCATGGATGTGTCACCTTTATCCATTTATCAGTTAATGGATGTTTGACTTGTTTCTACTCTTTGGCTATTATGAATAATGCCATTATGAATATTTGCATACAAATTTTCGTGTGTACAAAACTTTTCTCTTGGATATATATCTCGGAGTAGAATTGTTATTTCATCTGATAATTCCATGTTTAACCTTTTGTGGAACTCCCAAGCTGTTTTCCAAAGTGGCTGTACCACTTTATCTTCTTATCTATTATATGTACACCCCACTATTGTATTTCAGAAGAAGATAACTTGTTTTCTAATTTTACAAGTTTACAGATTAAGAGAAATTTGCCCCCAAATGAGTCATACCCTGAGTCACCTATAACTGATTTAAATGACGACATTTGGGATTTTGAGTTGATATTGCTTAAGTGAGAGTTTTCACTCAAAATTGCAGCTGGAATGATTAAGACTTTGGGGCATGTTGGTATAGAGTAAATATATTTTTATGTGGAAATAACTTGGATTTTGTGGGGACAGAGGTGTGCTGTTACGGGTTGAATTGTATACCCCAAAAATATATGTTAACATCCTAATACCTGGTACTTCAGAATGTGGCATTTTTTTTTTTTTTTTATAAATAGGGTCATTGCAGATGAAATTAAATTAACATTAGATCATACCAAAGTGGGATAGTGCCTTAATTCAATGCGACTGGTATCCTTATGAGAAGAGGACGGAGACATGAGGGGTGAATGCAATGTGAATAGAGGGAGAGATTAGAGTTATGCTGCCACAATCAAAGGATATTTGGGGTAACTTACAGAAACTGAGAAAAGCAAAGAAAGATTCTCCCCAAGAGGCTTCAGATGGAGCATGTCCCAGTCAATACCTCGATTTTAGAGTTTTGGAATTGAAAACTGTGAGATAATAAATTTCTGTTATTTTAAGCAACCAAGATTGTGTTACTTTTTTATGGCAGTCTAGAAAATACATATGCTCTAGGGAAATAGAACATTTTGTATTTTATGAAGTGCTTAATCCTATATTAATCTGATTGTTTACCATGAAAATGATAAAGAATTACCATAAAAAGATACAAATTATTCAATCCAAAGAAGTCAAATTATTGTCCTTAGAACTCAAACATGATTCTTCTGTCTTCGATTTCTAAATGGAATTAAAAGTAAGATTTTTAAAATTCAGAGATCTTGTGATTGAAGTCATTCATCCAAATTTGTTTGCATGCTGGTTCTCTGGAAGATGTGACTGGTAAGTTTTAGCAAAAAAGAAAAAAGGGAAGGAAAGAGAAGGGAAAGGAAGGGAAGGAAAGGGGAGGGAAAGAGAGAGTGAGAGAAAGAAAGAAAGGGAAACAAAGAGAGAGAAAGAAGAAAGAAAGAAAGAGAGAGAGAGAAAGAAAGAAAGAAAGAAAGAAAGAGAGAGAGAGAAAGAAAGAGAGAGAGAGGAAGGAAGGAAGGAAAGGAAGGAAGGAAGGAAGGAAGGAAGGAAGGAAGGAAGGAAGGAAG
>NC_045435.1:4760652-4789707 GCF_002776525.5 Piliocolobus tephrosceles | reverse complement strand
GAAGGAAGGAAGGAAGGAAGGAAGGAAGGAAGGAAGGAAGGAAGGAAGGAAGGAAGGAAAGAAAGAGGTAAGTAGCAGGTTAGGTCAAAGAGAGAAAGTGAAGCCAATTATCCCTACCATACCTCTAGTTCTTATATTAAGGAATGCCATGGGCATTGTCACCACTAAGTCTGTAGTTAGCTAAGTGTAAAAGTGTTTTGCATCAAGGAGGTACTTGAATTTACAAAATTCAACATGTATGTGGTAGATTATTATAGTTTTCACCAATATGTCTCTGAAAATTAGTATGCTGATCTTGAAGATATTTCCCTTCCAGTTATCTCTAAGCTCTATAAAGTTCATAAAAATGTGCAGAGGAGGATGAAGACATAAAGAAATAAAAGACTTCAAAAATTCTATCATGTGAAAAACTTTGCTCCCTGTTTTCATATATAAAGCTGTTTTAAATCCAAACATGCCAAAGCACTTAAACTTAAACTTGCAAATGTATCTTTGTTATTATCTACATATAACAAATATGAGGAGGAAGATAAGGGATCAGGAGGTTATGGGATTTATCTAAATTACAAAAGTCTAAAACAAATCAGTAGTCAGATACAAAAATTCATATTCTGTAATTTATAATCCTAGCTACATATTACTAGAGTTTTCTGTCAATGATGAATTTTTCTATCACGAAGCAGTAGAGAAGACACCTTTTTTTGGTCAAGAACTGTGAAGAGTTTGGGATTTTACCCTACTTACAAGTTAAGCAGTTATCCTATTACTGTTTTGTGTAGCCTGGCAGAAGACACAGACTCCTAGGTGGATGAAACAGGACTTATATTATAACTGACAGGAAGAACAGTAGCCAGAAATTTATATTGGTTTGTGCTGGTTCCTATGCTCCCCTTAAGCCATGATGGGATGTAAAGGGTTCATCATAGATGCCTGCATATCAGTCTGCTGTATTATCTGAAGCAACCACTGAACTTGGCAGATTTATTGCTTTGTCAGTGAGCAAAAGCAAGCCTGCTCTTAAATGAATCTCATCGATCCATATAAATCACACGACACAGTCATTGTATATTTGAAACTTCAACGACCATTTATGACAAGGTTACTCAGACACAAAAAGTATATGAAATTTTATCACTTATATAGAAACAAAAGTGTGGTAGCCTGTGTGTCTGAATACACTCACTTTGGGGTACCATAGAGGGCATCAACCAGAGCAGCATAGCACAGGGCTAGTCATGTCCATATGAGTTTTTCTATTTTTATAGCCTTTGAACAGAGATGACAAGCCTAACGGCAAATCAGATTGCCAGCCTCAGTTGCTCCCTGATTCAGATGGTGGTCTCAGATTTAAGGAACAAAGCAAAACTTAATAGCCCTCACCCACTTCCTGAACCTCCTAAGGTCTAATATATTCATTTCCCAAATGCTAAAGTTTTTGCTTCTTCTCTATCACTACAAATTTATGTGTCCCAGTGCAGAAGGTATAGCTTCACCTTTATTTTCCAATCAACCCCTACTTATATCCACATGTATCATGTAGAAAGGTCAGGGTAGAATCTCAAATCTTCAAAATAGGTCCATTTGATCATATTTTGTCTTAATCATTACCTAGTTAAGAGCCAAAGGGAGAAGGTCTAATTTCTGCAGACCTTCTAGCCTCATTTACTAAACCTACTGCTAAGTTGGTAAGGACAATAGAGTAAACAGTTTTCCCAAGAATGTTCGGGAAGACCCAGGGCCCATGACCAGTTGCCTTTCCAACACTTTATCAAGCACCCACTAAATATAAACACAGGAGAACAAAACTTAAATTTGATGCAGCATATTTTTTTCCTAAGAAATTTTAGCGGAAACAGAGGAACAAAATTTATATGTCACAAAAATATGAAAATTAGCATACAAAATGGCACAGTAATTGAACCCTTATTATCTTCTTTTCTCTTCCTTTTTCTACTTTTTCTAATTATCCATTGTTTATAAGCCTCCTTAATTGTGAATCTTTGACTTTGAGATTTTTTCACCTATATAATTCTTACAACTAATCTGAGTCTCTGCCTTTATTCTTAGCCTCCCTATTGAAACTCTCAAATTCTAATTTTAATTTTGATTCTCAATAAGTCTTCAGATGATAAAGCTGATTGTGTTTGCAGCATTTCTGCATGACATCCCACACACCCCCAAATTCAGATTGTCTTGAAATTAACTCTTCCCCTCTCCTCCTCCACCCTTTATCTCCGTTTTCCCCTTGTATCTTACAATGGCAGAGACAACCATTCTAATTTTTGGACTCAAAATGAAGAAGTCAAACCTAACTTTTCATGTCACTTATTCCAAAAGATTCAACAAGGCTGAAGTCTCAGAACTATCTCTTTGATCTTCCCTTGCTTTCTTTTTTCACTGTTCACATCAAAGTGCAAGAGATCATTACCCCATTTCTTCAAACTTCATAACTGTAACTGCTACCTCAATTACTATCTTAAAACCATTTACTTTAACACATTACCATTCTGCTCAAGAATGTACCATGACCCTCCATTATCTATTGGATCAAATCCATATATTTGTGTTAGTTTTACTCAAAAGTATTCTCTTTAACAAATACGCCATTTGGACTCAAGCTGAGCTGAATTTCTCATTTGTTTTGTGAGTCAGGCTTTTTGCTTTAAAATTTAGAGGATTCAGTTACACAAAATAATCTGTGAAGTTGTCTTTATTCCTGTGGTTCTCATTTTACACACATACACACATGTTAATTTATTGTCTTTTTAAGGTAATTGTTGAAAGTATGACACATCTAGTTAGAAAGAGGATTTATTCATGGACTTAAAGAAATAAAAATACACATTTTATAGACACTCTGGCTTGTGTAACAGAAATATCTGCAACCTCTGTCCCACTGTGCATCATACTGATGGTCTCTAGTAAGCTTCCTTGTACTACGCGACAAACCAGAAAGGAGTCTGAATATCCCCTTTTGATATCCAAGATGGTAAACTATTTGTATACAATCCTTATAAGTGTCTGTAGTTTTATGAAGTTCAACTTATGCATAAATATGTTTATCAACAAACAATATATCATACCTACCATTTTAACTACTCAAAATGCAGAATTTCATAATACTAAAATTTACATTAAAATTCCTTTGCTCACTCATTTTTATTATCTCTAAGTCAAGTAGAAACCCTTATCGTTTTTAGCTTTCTGAAACTGGGGAGATATGGTAGGAATATCACAGATTTTAGAAGGAAGATAATTTTAAAGTTTCCTTCTCTATATCTTTGCAATTAACTGTAGCCAAGACAAAGCCCATGTCTAGTAGTTGGAACCCCAAGCATCACAACCGTGTTGTCAGACATTTTTGGCTTGTCTCCACGTGGGTATATCCACCAGACTCACTACCAGTGATGCTGCCTCTGGTTTGAGCGTATGCATGCCTCTCTGCTCTTAAACTGACATGAGCTTTCTGACTTTGATAATTGCCTTCCTCCTCTATCCTTATAACTTAAGACTGACCCAACCCCCCTGTGCTCCACCACTAAAATGAAGTATGGAATATGGATTGATGGGCTTATTAAAAAGAATCTTTTGCTACAAATAAATTCCATATTTTATATTTTTCCTTCATCCATGTTTTACATTTATACCACCACACTCATAGTAGAAGCCTTATATTTTGTTTTTGAACCATCTCTTTTCTTCATAACTGAAAACTAGTCATATTGCTAAGGTTATTCTTATGAGTAAAGTGACCCCTCTTATCTGTCCATCCTAACCCTTGCAATCTTCTAAAGTCATTTTAAATCTGTCAACTTTCCAATCACCCCAGTCCATATTGACTTCCCTGTCTTGACCTTCCAAACCACTTATTAGGTGTGCCATGAATGTTGACATTGGATTATATCCCATTTAGAACCATGTGTCATCTCATAGTATTCTCTGATATTGCAGCTAGAGGGAGGGGAAGTAACTGAGGTATCAATTTTCTTGTGAAGAGAGATAAGTAAACAGATAATACAGATGTTGACCAAAAAATATTTTTCTCAACCTAGAATTTTGAACAATCCATAAGAGACCCAGTGCATATTAGATATTGAATTAAAATGTGTGTCCAGTGAATAAGCAATTTATAAATAAATAAAGAGATTGTGATAATGTAGCTATCTATTTCCCAAATTGGGTTTACCTCATCTTCCTTAATGGCACAGGTTGAAGTGCATGGTATGTTCTCTTCCATGAAAAGAGAATGTGAGGAACTTGCTACTTAGTTGTAAATTTGGAGTTCTACCTTTTAAAAAACCATTGGTGACGTCATGCTGAAGTTCTGAGTCTTAAAAGTAAGTTTAAAACCTATTCTGTCATCTGTACTTGGACTCAAGAACAAGTAAATACCGAATTAAAATTTTATTCTGAAACAATCTACACGGGAATTTTTGTATCTTTTTCTGGAAATTTAAACACGGAAATATTGGATAATGCCAAAACAGATGTATATTAATACTTTCCTTATTCCTTGAATATTGTTACAAATAGGAAGTCCATTTAAAAATGTGCAAGGATATTTTTAGTAAGCCATGATTATTATCAGAAGTTATTTTCAAAACTCTGTTTCCATGGACACATTGGATATCAAATTTATTTATCAGAATCTGATTTCTGTAAAGAAAATTGACTACAGATTTACTGAAAATTGTTTATGTGAAGAAATTACAAGTGCTATTAATACTTACAGTTAGACAAATGATTAGAGAAGGTAGTAGTTTGATGTGAAGATATAGGACTGCACAGTAATGTTCAGTTGTACCAAACACTTCTTAAGAAAATGAGAAATGTAGTCCTGAGGTCTTAGGCAATTTTCTTTCCTGTAAAAACAATGTTCTCTTCTATTTTTTATCCAAAAGGAGATAATTGTTTTTGGTATTTGTTTCTCTAGAAAGGTTAAGAGAGAAACTCTCCAGCAGAATAATCCTTTAGTTTCTTGATAAATGCTTTCTTTTTAGTGCTATTTCACTGTTTTCTATACAGAGTTGCTAACTGCTGAAATGGGGTTAAGTCCCCACTGAGGACCAGAAGTCTGATCATTTCCCAGAAGGTGGTTAGGGTTGGGGAGGCATCTTAGCCTCACAAATCCTGGGCTACTGTAAAAGTCACATATTTTTTGAAAGTTTCTGTGAGGTCACACTGTAGCTGAGACTCTTTTGTATAAACCCAGTGTCCAGTGTCCTCTTCACACTTAAAGACAGGAGTCTGCTTTCATGAGGGTTGATATAGCCAGCTGAAAAAGTTCATTTCTAAGCCTCTCTTTGAAATGGAGTAGGTATGTGATCCATGCTTTGGCTCAATTTTATAGTCAGATGTCATTCATAGGGCTTCTAGGAAAACTTATTAGTTTGGGTTGATTCAATCAGCAATTTCCTTGTGCCCTGTCTTCCTCTATTTGCAATGAGAATACAATGGTTCAAACTTCATCTAATGCAAACATGAGGCTACTGTGTAAATGAATGCATGTGCTACAAGCGGTGGGTGTAAAGATAAAAGGATTCCAGGACACTCGACATTGAGGAATCATAACCAGGTTTGGTCTTTCTACTTTCTTTCTTCATTTTACATGAACATCAATATTTTAATCATTTGCTAATTTATGTCTCTGTTATTCAAAAATAAACAATATTTTCACTGAGTTTTACTTCATGAAAGAAAATGTAGATTACATATTCCACATTCCTTTTGCTTTCCAAAGTTTAAATTGTCACCTAACACATAGCCTGTTACATTCCTCATATGCTTAATATATACAAATTAAATATCATAAAAGCATTATCTATTATTTTTCACAATATTTCAAAATATAATATGCAGTGGGAGAGAGAAAGAGACAGAGACAGAGAGAGATCGAGTAAAATAAACTATGAAGGATTTTCCTGAAAATTTAACATGACAGAATGTTGTTATTGAATTTGGGAGGTCAGGATTTTTTTTAATGGAATCAGAACAAACCACTTACTCATTTTTTTTTTTCTTTATAAAACAAGTTGGAGTGGATTATATCAGAGATAACTTTATTTCAGGAAACTTAATATTTCAGAATTTATTTTCCTACATAATACACTGTTAAGACTTTCACATCTGAATATATACTTGAGGTAATGTCAATAATATGTCAAGCTGTTTTTGACAGCATGCATTTACACATCTCAGAAGTGGAAGACATAATACTATTCATAGGAATTTTTGTTGCTGTTGTTTGTTTTGTTTTCTTTTTAACTGAGGTTAAGTTGACTTTTCAAGTAGGCAAATCAACTTTTCAGTTGTTAGAAAGACGCTTCTTAAAGAAATTTCTCAAAATATTAAAAGGTTCCCAATATGAATACATATATATATCAACTCCTTTTCTTGTTCCTCCCAATAATTTCTTTTGACATTTGTGGCAAAGATTTTAATAGACTCCCCCAAAACTAACTATTTCCTTCCTTAGTATAACAAATTCCTATTATTAGCTGATAACATGGAAATATTGTCATCTGAAATAAAAGCCTCTATTCTGCTCTAATACTTCTTTGCAACTAAGTGTGACCATGAGACTAAATTCTTCTGGTGAAAAGGTAAGAAAATAAAGTGGCATTGAGGAAAGTTTCTCTCTGTCTCTCTCTCTTAAAATAGAAGAAGTATATATTTCTTCTAAAACTCTTTTTTCTGCTTCTTGGAATACCTGATCATGGATCCTTCCAACATGAGGTGTAAGACACAGGCTGGGGAGAAATGAGGTTAGGTCAGAACACATGGAGCACCCATATCAGCTGCAGCCTGAGACTTTTGTGTCTCTTTAATGTGGGAGAATAAATAAATAAACTGAATCTTGTTTAAGTCCTTAATCTGAGTTTTTTCTTCTGTATGTAGCCAACACTAATTCTGATTGATATAGTACCTATATTCTTCTATCTATAGACCACATAATGCACATTTCGTGGATATCTGAGACAGATTTATACAGTAAAAGTGAACTTGATCATGGAAGTTCTTAATTCTTTAACTCATTGGTAAATTTCCAATCTCTAACATGCTATCTTTTTTAAAAAAAATAGTTATTTTTAGTATGTTTTGTGCAAAACTCAACAGACACACATTTTACTAAATCAAAATGTTCATAGAAACAGAAAAGGTTGCAAATCCATTAATGAAATTATCATACAGAATTCATTTCTTTAAGTACTTCAAAATTTTAAAAATAGACTATTTAGGGGTATTATTTAACTTAAAAGATTCTGAGTGATATTATAGAGGTAGAGACATTGAAACAGTTTCAAAAAAATTTTGAGCACCATTTGTTCAAATCGGAGTAGGAGAATTCAAAGCAGAACGATAACTCCCATTTTTGAACTTAAACACAATAATTTGAAAAGCTATAGTGATAGGGAAACAGTTATCATCAAGTTAGTTGATGATTTATATCCCATCCAAACATTTCTGCTTTATATAAGGTTCAAATATTGTGATTTCTTGATAAATCTCAAGCCAACAAGAGAGAGCCAGGATTTAATCCATAACCACACTCTTTTCAGCCTATTGCATCAACTGTATAATTTTGATTTTGCTAACAAATAAAAAATATTTTATTTGAATCTTTTCAGAATATGAAATAATAATTTCTGATTATTTGCAGATAGTATTGATGTCCATTACTTATATATCTCTACTTGTTGAAATGTTATTGTTTTTGACTCTAAGTGAAACAGTTAAGTAAAACAGATAAGTCAGCAACACTGTTTAGGTAAAAACAGAGGATGGAGTAAATAATTGTTTAAAAGCAAAACAAACCAACAAAAAAACTAAAAGCAACCCTGTAAGAGCTAAACTTGCAAACCTAAAAATATAAAGTGATGACAGCATTATCATAGACTGCTTAGAAACTCAAAAGAATTTTCTTAAATGTGAAGCCTTGTGTTTGTTGTGACAGAGCTAGAGAGTCACTTCCTTCTCTCTAACTTATTTATTTTTTCTAAGCAAATCTATTTGCCCAAAAACTGCTTCCCAATAAACCAAAATATTTAACTTTAAAAAGCAAAGTAATGTAACAAATGGAAAGGAAGAAGAGTGCTTCAGAATTGCCTCAGGATATTTTTAAACCATAAATTCCTCTACATCAGTCCTAAAGATTTTGTTACAATAACTGCAGTGCTTGGCCCAGGCATACATGTATACCTAAAAGATATTCTTGAGATCCTCATGAAAATGGTCTGGGGAATACACTGAGAATTACTAAATCATGCTAGATCGTTTGTGTCATCATACATAGCATAAAATTATAGATTTAAGTGAAATCAATGAATATGAGAATGCTAAATTTACCATTGAAAAAACAACTCAGTTGAATGTCAATAACTTGCTTGAATGTGTAGGATCTGAGATTTTCCTCTGCCATCAAAATTAACTTGCCATAGTTTCATGGATATTTGCAAAAGACATGATTTCCTAGGTTAAAGACAGAAAACTTCAGCACTCACTGCAGAGCCAGCAGCACGAGTTTCATGATTATGCCAATTCTTCTTATCCCGCCAAATGTCACAGGGGCGACATGAAGCAGCACAGGTGAATGCTGCACCTGTAGGAAACCCTGACTTCTTATAAGGGCGCTGCACAAAAACAGCTCCAAACCTTGCCTTGTATGGAGATCCTATCGTTATTATTATAAACATCACATAAACCTGCCCTTTATCTGGAGGAAAACACTACCACTACATTACAAGGCTTTTCAATGTCCTTGAAAAGTCACACTGAAATAAAAGGTTAAAAACCATGCAGAAACATGAAATACCTGTAGAGAATTGTCTCCCAACAATGGACTTTTTATTTGTATTTAGATACTTTAAAAAGTATAATCACATGTATCTCATGGTCTTATCTCATTCTCAATATGACTTGTTCACATTTGTCTCTCCCCAAGATAGATATGAAGACTTCTCACCACCACCTCACTAAGTTTCCTGGATATTATAAGGTGTGCACACAGTACAGTTCCATAAAGAAAAGACAAGCCACAGTTCTGCAGCATGAGGCTGAGTCATTCTAGCCTGTGCTGTGATATGCACTCAACTTGTCTCCGATCAGATAAATTTCCAAGGTATGTTTGGAAGCTCTATTTAGAAAGGTAGATCTCTCTCTGGTTTCTTCTCCTATAAAAATTCCTACCCCAAATCACAGCTTCTTTTTCTTTCTGTTACTAGCAGCCCTATAGGTTCTTGTAATCTCCTAGGATAGAAATCAAGAGAGATTACCAGACGTAGCAGCAAAGAGAAAGCTTCATTTAGTTGTGCACAAGGGAAATTGGCACTGTGAAAGAAAAAGGGCAGGCTGCTCCCCAAGGGTAGCCTATGGGTTAGTTTAATAGGGTCTTTCTATAGGGAAGGGTTTCATCAGGGCACGTGAAATGCTACTGTTATGTGTGGTATATGAAGATGCATGTGAAGCCATTGCACAAGTGCCTCTTGCATGCCTCTATTTACATGCATCTTCATATATCACATGTAACATTAGCATTTTTAATATCTATCTATGGGCCTGATTGTTAGCATTAAAATGAGGAAAAGTCACTATGATTTGAAACTTAAGACTAGTTGTGCATGAAGGGCTTCAGGAAAGTCCTCACCCTCCAAACAGGAACTTGTGGTTAATAGCTTCTTGGGCCTTTGATGCTGATTGGCTGGAGATTAAGCTACAACTAGAGTAAGAGGCTTTTCTTTCTTTCTTTCTTTCTTTTTTTTCACATCACATCAAAACACAAAATGAGTCAGCTCACTTGTCTTTTTCTTCCCTTAAGAGGTTTTATCCTCTTTATTCTTAAGTGGTTTGGAGCAAAGTTCTCTTCTGGAGCTATTTCCTGCTGAGCACGGAAGTAGTTCCTACATCTATTCTAGGGAGGAGGAGAAATCTATCATGGCTTAGTGGAAGGACCAATATGGTTCTAGGCTGGTGGTCTCTGGAACAAGTTGGAAGGCTTTCATGACAATTAACTTGATATGCAATTGTTGTAGTCTGGAAGACACAAATTTTATCATTAGGTTAAATAAGCATGGCCCTAAAATTAAAAGAAGAAAGATAGCTACTAGATGCCCTCAGAAAGGAAGGGATCAAGTTATGGAGTGTAAGGCTGAACTGAGAGTATTCCATGTTGAGTCAGCTGTTGAATCCGCTTTGCCAAAAAAGCGTAACAATTTTGCCTGATTATAAATTGCTTGGATGTTAACATCTACTTGCTCTGTAGTATTGAATCAAGTGTAGTAGGATCTGCTGGTGACTGCATAAATGCCACCCTATTCAGCTAATAAGTAATGTAGTGACAATTCGTTGTCCAACACCATATTATCAAGAGAATTTAGGGAGATTTTTAGTTCCTCCAGGGTCGGCCTTGCCTTGTCCACCATATGCTCTATCTGTTGCATTAAATTGTGCAAAATAACCTCATGGTAAGTGAACAATCCCCAAGGAGCTGCTAGAATAAAAGCCAGGCCTATTCCTCCTAGGACCATGCTGAGGCCTCCCTCTGCTCAAATAGAAGCCTGATGTTGGGAGATGGAGTTATGGATAATTACTCAATTTATCTCTGTATATTATGTATACAAGAGTAGGCTCAAGCTAATGGGGTGAAGGTGTAAGGATAACGAGCAGTGGACCATGGGAGGTAGTTATTAGGGTATCCACAAAGAAAAATAATTCTGGGACAAGCACAAGTACAAATTTACTCATTGGTGTAATTGAGAATTATGGGGTGTAATTTATGAACTGTGCAGATGGGGGACAACACACTATTATCAATGTATTGTTCCATGGTTTTCTGTACTAGATGGTCATGAATGACCTTTGAGGTACCTTGTAGCATTGAATATCTGCCCCCATAGCTGAGCTTGTAATTTATTGTGTACCCTTGGGGCAGTGTGAAGCTATATTCCCAAAGTGGCAGGATATTACCCTACCAATATTCACATCACTCCTAGTAATTAGAAAGGGTTTTGTCAGCAGGTTTGGGCCCACATAGTCCTAGTAATTTTATATACGGGGCAACAACGAGTTATTTGCACAAGCTTTTAAGTCAGAAGCAGGGTACGAAGTAAAGTTGTGACGAGAAGGTTGCAACGAATGCATCCCGCTCAGGTTCAGTTTAGTTCCTCATTTTCTGTAGCTAGAGAACACATTTTAGCTGGGAAGATGCAAAGATCCCGATGGATGGGAAGCAGCCTGAGAGTTAAAGGGTTAGTTAAAAGAGGCGGCTGTCCTCTATTAGCAGCTGCCGTCTATTAGTTGGGAGTAGACAGATTTAACGAGGTTGCAAAAGGGACACTGGAATAAAGTTGGGATGCCAGTGACAGACACAGAAGCTAAAAAGAGATTCCCCATTACTGATGATATTAGAGAAGTTGATCAAGTTATTTTGGCTCCAGAAGCCTTGCACCCAAATTAAAGGAAAAAGGGTACAGAAAGACATAGAAGAGAGTATAGTGAGAGCATGACTAATGTTTAGGGCAAAATGCAAGTCCTAATTCCAACCGTGGAGAAGCAGACAGAGCATAACTGAACCAGTAGATTATTAAGAAAATACTAGCAAACAACAGAAAAAGAAGGTCAGCAGGAGTTTGAGACCAGCCTGACCAACATGGAGAAACACCATCTCTACTAAAAATATGAAATTAGCAGGCGTGGTGGTGCATGCTTGTAATCCCAGCTACTCAGGAGGCTGAGGGAGGAGAATCACTTGAACCCAGGAGGCGGAGGTTGCTGTGAGCTGAGATCACGCTATTGCACTCCACTCTGGGCAACAAGAGCAAAACTCTGTCTCAAAAAACAAAACAAAACAAACCAAAAAACAAACAAAAAAGGAAGAAAGAAAAAGGAGGAGAGGTGATGTGAACTCATGCCTGTAATCCCAGCATTTTGGGAGGCTAAGGTAGGAGTATTCCTTGAGCCTGGGAGTTTGAGACCAGCTTGAGCAACAGAGTAAGACCCCTGTCTCTACACAAATAAATAAATAAATAATAGGTGGGTGTGGTGATACACACTGTGGTCCCAGCTACTCTGGAGGCTGAGGTGGGAAGACTGGTTGAGCCTCAGAGGTTGAGGCTGCCATAAGCTGTGATTGCATCACTGTACTCCACCCTGAATGAGAGAGCAAGACCCTGTCTCAAAAAGAACCAAAAATGCAAAAGAAATAGTAAAAGGAGACTAAGTAGACCTGTGTCAGTTATTTGTGTAGGAGTGTCGCTTAGCTTTATTGCTGTCCTCTGGAGTCACCTTTTTGAATAAGTACTTGAGGTCCCCTATTGGCTTACAAGAGTAGATTGTTTTTGACTCTTCTGAGCTGGTATGTTTGTTGGGAGAAGGAAAAGGTTTTATTTTAGAGATATGTACCCAACTAAGATATCCTTCCAACTTTACAGCTGTTGGAGTGGCCAAGATAACCTGGTAAGGACTCTTCCGTTTTTCAGTTAACTCATCCTTTGGGCTTTCTTCTTGCCATGTCTTGATTAGGACTTGTGCACCTGAGCTGATAGGGAGATAATAAAAGCCCTTCTACCAGGATGGGGTAGTATTTCATTGCCATATTGGGCGATTGCTTGCTGAACTTGTCGTAAGTTAATAATGTACTTTAAACACTGATTTAAACCTTTACCTAGCTAGTTTTGAGGAAAGGCCACTCAAAAGTCATTTCAAAGGGACTGAGCTTTAAGTTTCACTTTAAGGCCGCTCTTATTCATAGTAAAGCAGTAACGAGCAGCTTAATCCATGATTCTTGGGTTTCTTGGCATAGTTGATGGAAGACTCTCTTAAGAGTTTGATTCATTTTCTCAACCTTCTCAGAGGACTGAGGATGCCAGACTGAGTGAAGTTCGTCCTGGATGCTAAGACTGCTGGACAATCTTTGGGTAACCTGAGTGATAAAAGGGTCCTGTTCTTACCTTGCAGGGAGGCTGGAAGCCTAAACCTAGGAATTATTTATTTAAGCATCCGTTTACGAATTTCAGTTGCCCTCTCTGTTCATGTGGGCAAAGCTTTCATCTAGCCTTTGAAACTGCCTACAAAAACTAGAAGATATTTGAATTCCCCTTGGGGAGGCATCTGTGTAAAATCAATTAGTTAATCCTCTCCAGAATATGTTCCTCTGTCCTGTACTGAAGCAGTCAGAGGTGGAGCCGGTGGATAGGCTCAGCAATTGTTTCAAAGACAAATTTCATATGCCTGAATTATCTGATCCATTGTGGTTTTTATAGTCTTGTCCACGAGGTGATTTTGAATTAAATTCCACAGTGAGTCCCTCCTACCATGAGTTGCCTCATGAAGGCTTGTGATGATTTTTCATTAGTCAGCTTCTGGTAGGAAGAGGCGTCCTTGTTGATCTTCTTGCCACTATAACCATTTAAATAGTATTCCCCTCCTCTGCCAATTTTTGTTCTAAGTGACTATGCTGGGGACTTGAAGGCAAAGCAGAGGGCATGATTACAAGGGCAGAAGTGTCAAGTTGCCCAATTCATGCTGCCTGCTTGGCAGCTTTATCAGCCTTGTTGTTTCCATGGCTGATTAAGGAACTATCTTTTTGGTGCCCTTTACACTGCATGACAACTATCTGGGCAGGGAGCCGAACTGCTTCAAGGAGGGATAGAATCACTTCCCTCTGTTTTATGGGAGAGCTCCTAGCAGGCAACATTCCCCTCTCTTTCCAGACAGCTGCATGAGTGTGAGCACTGGGAGTCCATATTTAGAATCAGTATATATATTAAGTCTTTCCTTTTTCCTGAGCCCTAACTAGGGCTTTGAGCTCTGCTTCCTGAGCTGAAGTGCTTTCGCCTCTAAGGTTCGATTTAGGCTGACAATAGCATACATATCCTGCCTTCCGAGCTCCATTTTTTTTACATAGTAAGTAAACCTTCCCTCAGTCAGAGAGTGTTGCTGTGTTATTTCCAATAAATCCCGGGCCTGGTGAGAAGTATAAACCTGAAGGGGTGGACCTATCATGAATTTGGAGTTCTCTCTGATCAGAAGGCTTGTGGCTGCCAGTGTTCTAAGGCCAGGCCACCACGGGGTCCTGGGAATAACTGCTTTGAAAAGTAGGCCACTGGCCTTTGGAAGGGCCCTGGCTTCTGAATTAGGACTCCCAGAAATTACCCAGACCTCTCATGTACAAATAGGAAGAAAGGCTTTCACAAATCAAGGAGTTCCAGGGCAGGGCCTTCCCTAACTCAGATGTTAGGGTTTCCTATGCTTGCCGCCAGGCCTCATCCCAGTGGAATTGTTCCTTTTCTCCACCCTTGAGTGCCTCATACAGGGATTTGGTTATGAGGCCAAAGTTTGGGATTGAAATCTTACAAAAGCTTGCTATCCCCAAAAATCCCTGCAGCTCTTTTTCACTACTAGGCACTGGTAGTAAAGCAATGGCCGGCTTTCAGTCTGGGTTGAGGATCCTGACTCCTGTGTTAACTATGAATCCCAGGTATTGAATCTGTGTCTGGGGGATCTGGGCCTTTGAGGGGAAGACCTTTTATCCTCATGTAGTCAAGAAATTTAAGATTTTATCAGTCTTTTCTTGAAAACTATGGAAGTCCCCACTAGCTATAAGAAGGTCATCTACATATTGTAGTAAGAATCCATTGGCAAGTTTAACGTCTCTCAGGTCTCTTGCCAGGGATCACCCAAATAGATGGGGCACTATCCTGAAACCTCTGGAATAGCATTGTTCAAGTATACTGGAAAGTTTCCTTGGCTTCTGGATCTTCCTATTCAAGGAAAAAATATAGGTGGGGTCAAAATATCACAGTATACAGCAGAAAGCATCCTTTAGATCCAGCATAGTATAAAACTGAGTGCACCCAGGGATTGGGAGAGGAATGTGTACAGGTTGAAAACTATAGGATAAATGGGAACAACGGAGTCATGCACTACTAAAGGTCTTAAACAATGCAGTATTCCCCATTTGATCCCTCACAGGCAGAATTGGAGTATTACAGGGGGACTGGCAGGGCTGAATTAGCCCAATCTGTAGAAATTTTTCCAGGAAATGTGGTACCCCTGTAGGACTTCTGCTCTCAATGGATATTAGGGCTTGCATGGGTAGGGTATGCCTGGCTTGAGTTTTACATTAAAAACTCTACATTAATGGCTCTTCTCTGAGTACTGATGTCCCATACAAACTTTGTTACTGTATTTCCTCTGGGACAGGGGGTGGTTTTTGACTCTGGGGAGCTAAAAGGGCCACTAAATGGAGTCCTTTCTCAGGGGTAGTGAGACTTTATATGTCTTTCCCTTGGAGGGGAACTGAAGATTGGGGTAGCAAATTATGACTCATTAAAGGAAGGGTACACTCAGGGACATATAGGAATGAATAAATAACAGCCTTAGATCCAATTTTGTAAGTCAAAGGAAAGGTAAATTGTCTTGTGTTTGATTGCCCATTTATCCCTGTCACCATACAGTCAGCATTGGAGAGAAGTCCATAGGTTAGCTCAGGAAAGAGTAGGCAGCTTCAGTGTCCAATAATAACTCAACTTTCCTACCTGCCACATAGAAGGTGACTCCAGGCTCCACTAAGGTGATGATGATCGAATTGCTCAAGACTTCAAGACTGAAGCTGGACAAGCTCTTGGGGCCCCTCAGTCAGAGGGGATAGCCTTCTCATCCAAGATGCTACAAAAGGAGTAGGCTGGGGAGGCTGACTTCATCTCGACTTCCCAGAATAGAGTGGACAATGCTTTCTCTAGTGTTCTTCCTTCTTGCAGCTAGCACACTGGTTTCATCCCAGCTTGCTGATGCCAAGAATGGTTTAACCATGTCTCAACCAGGGTTTCTCATAGGGTTATCTTGAGGCAGACTTGTAATTATGGCAACCCAAATTTGTGCCTTTATTATTATCTGATTTTTCTCATCCTCCTCTCATGAGTCATGATTATTAAAGGCCTTAAAGGCCTGTGCTACAAATGCTGGTTGACGTATCTGGGGGCTGGTTCCCAGCTTTCGGAGCTTTCTCTGGATTTCTGGTGCCACTTGGGTAATGAAATGCATGGCTAGAAGTGTATGACCCTCTGCATGCTCCAGGTCTATATTACTTTACTTTCTGAATGCCTCAGGGAGCCTGTTAAGGTACACAGCTGAATTGTCATTCCCTTCCCGAGTAATTTCTTTCACTTTGTTATAATCTACTGGCTTTGTTTGGTATTTCCTCATTCCTTCCAGTATGTAATTAAGGATACGGTTCATCTTTAGCTGATCCCTTCTATCCTTATAAACCCACTGGGGGTTTTGTTCAGGGACTGCCACATCAGATGCCTGGTAAATGACATGGCCAGGATTAGATCTGGCTGTCTCATCTGCCATTCTCTAGCCTTTCCCAAGATCTGAGCCTTTTCATCAGGAATACAACAATGAGTTAAACTGTTGTAATATCTTGTCAAGTCAAAAAATAAAAATAAAAAATAAAAGGTTAGACCCAACTTCGTAAGTTCATCGAAGCTTATCTGAATTTTCTGAGAACTGGCTGAATTGATCCTTGCATTTGCTTATGTCTGACATTGAAAAGAGTACATGTAGCTGAGCTGTCCCTCCAGTCCTTTCCATCACATTCCAGTGGCGAAAGCAGCTCTGATCTGATGAGACAGTGAAGGAAAGCGTTAACTTGGAACCTGATTGGAGCCCCATTGGGGATATCACCAGAGGTTGTTGGGGAGTGGAAAAAAAAGGCACCTCCCTGACTTAGCTGTATATGGAGCAGGTTCAGAGTGGGAGCAAGGGGGGCCTAGGAGAGGAGAAGTAACCAGTGATCTAGAGTGTCAAGATCTCAGGCAGAAGCGACTCCTCTTTCAATTGGTGTTTGTGAGGTACCACACAAACTCAGCAGGAGTCCCGAAATTTGGGATCCTGACATAATTTCATAAAGGCTTGCACACATGGAATTTCAACCCATTTATCAGAAGTTCTACAATATAAATGCAAAAAGTCAAATGTAGAATGGTATTGTAATTCAAAAGCCCATTCTCAGGCCATTTTTCTTGGTCTTCCAGGGGATACTGAGACCAAGCGACATTACAGAGGATTATGAGTTTGTTTTTCTTTTAGATTATCCAATTTAAATTTACCCTGGTTATTGAGAATATATCTTATGGAGGAATCTCTTTGGACATGGAGAGTTTACCATGGTCGAGTTGGTGGCCTGCAATCAAAGGACTGGTGAGGGTGAAATCCTCAACTCCAACTGTCACAAAGTTTGTAGTAATGATCCTGGTCCCAGTAACCCTGCTTCCTCCAGGTCTCTGGCAAGGGCTAAACAGACTAAAGAGGATATAAAAAGAGGAGTTTTCTGAGGGAGGAGTCTGAGACCATTTAGATCTAAAATCTGTTTCCCTTGCTTTTTAAAATCTTCTAATTTCTTTACTTTGCACCAGTTCCAAGTAGTGCTCGATCTACAGCCACATTCATTAACATTGACTCTGTAATAAGAAATGAGATGATAGGCTAGACAAACGAAAAGGGGACAGAGGTGATCTGGCCTAGTAAGTAAGGTCTTCTTCCAGGGACTGTGGAGGGTTGGTTCACACAGTCAACAAGCACCAGTGACTGGGACACATTTTCATTCAGACAACTGACAAAACAAACTGCAGACTTCTAGGCCCCACAAAGAAGATAAGAGTCGAGGGAAATACTGAGAGATTTCAAAGTTCCAAACCCTAGAGGACTCTAGGTTGCCAGCTATTACTTAGCAGGCACAGACACTTTCTGGTTCAACACCAGATGTGAAAGCTGGAATCACTCCAATCGCCCACACAGAATCAGAAAAACCTGGGTTCCTAGCTCAAAACCAGCGGGGCTAGGTGGCAATACCCCGACTGTCCTAATAAGATAACTCAAATGGAAACAAAACTTCCAAGAAGCGGAACAAGCTGAAAAGGAAGAGTGTCAAAATGAGGAAAGGAAGAGGAAGCTGGAAAGGAAAAGAGAGAAAGAGAAAAAGAAAAGGGAATGAGTTCCAATCCGAAGTCTGGATCTGACTCACCAAGGTGTCAATGCCGAAACAATGGTCCGAAGTGGTTGCTTTTGTTCACCCCTGGTCAGTCGTCTACATCCTCTGGGCAGCCTCCTTCACTCCCACCGGATGGTAAAAGGAGAGTCCCATCCGGGATGCCACGAGATATTGCTGGCACCCCTATGCATTCCTGTAATCTCCTAGGATAGTAATCTAGAGAGATGACCAGAGATGGCAGCAAAGACAAACTTTATTTAGTTTGGGTACAAGGGAAATCAGCGTAACTTTAGTTTGTGAAAGGAAAAGGGTGGGCGGCTCCCAGAGGGTAATATGTGAGTTAGTTTTATAGGGCCTTTCTACAGGGAGGAGTTTGATCAGGGCATATGTCGCAGGAGTTCCTCTAGCACTTGCACAGGGCTTTACATGCTTCTTCATACACTGCATGTAATAGCATTTTACATACCCAGCTCTGGTCCTGAGCACTGAAATGAGGAGGTCACCGTCAGTTAAAACTTCAGCTTAAAATGTCAGCCTAGCTACGCATGCAGGGCCTCGAGGAGGTCCTTAGACCCTGAAAGCAGTAACTTGTAATTAATAGCTTCTTGGGGCTTTGATGCTGATTGGCTGCAGATTAAGTAAACTACAGCCCCTACTACAGTAAGGGGCTTTTGTTCTTTTCATGCAAACCACATCAAAACCAGAAACCAGTCAGTTTGCCTCTTTCATCTCCACCAAGAAAAGCAAATCCAGTTAACTCAACCCCTCAAAGTATATTTATAAAGTAGAAATTGAGGACTCTTAAACATATACCACATTCTTAGAATATTCTTCTTAACTTTTCTAAAACTGAAAGGCTTAAATTTCCCAAACTCCACCAATATATTCTTTTGAAAATTATTTTACTTTAAGTTCTGGAATACATGTGCAGAACATGCAGGTTTATTACATAGGTATACGTGTATCATGGTGGTTTGTTGCACCTATCAGCCCACCATCTACTTTTTAAGCCCCACATGCATTAGGTATTTGTCCTAATCCTCTCCCTCCCCTTGGTCCTCACCCACCCCAACAGGCCCTGGTGTGTGATGTTCCCCTCCCTGTGTCCGTGTGTTCTCATCGTTCAACTCCCACTTATGAGTGAGAACCTGTGGTGTTTGGTTTTCTGTTCCTGTGTTAGTTTACTGAGAATGATGGCTTCTGGCTTCATCCATATCCCTGCAAAGGACATGAACTCATTCTGTTTTATGGCTGCATCATATTTCATGGTATACATGTGCCACATTTTCTTTATCCAGTCTATCACTGATGGACATTTGGGTTGGTTCCAGGTCTCTGTTGTGGTAAATAATGTTGCAATATACATATGTGTGCAAGTGTCTTTATAGTGGAATGATGTATAATCCTATGAGTTTATACCCAATAATGGGATTGCTGGGTCAAATGGTATTTCTGGTTCTAAATCCTTGAGGAATCACCACCCTGCCTTCCACAATGGCTGAACTAATTTACACTCCCATCAACAGTGTAAAAGCATTCCTATTTCTCCACGGCCTCGTTTGCATCTGTAGTTTCTTGACTTTTTAATGATCAACATTCTAATTGGCATGAGATGACATGTTATTCGGTTTTGATTTGCATTTCTCTAATGACCAGTGATGATGAGCTTTTTTTCATATGTTTGTTGACTGCACAAGTGTCTGTTCATTGCCCACTTTTTGATGTTTTTTTTTTTTTTGTTGTTGTTGTTAATTTGTTTAAGTTCCTTGTAAATTCTAGATATTAGACCTTTGTCAGATGGATAGATTGCAAAAATTTTCTCTCATTCTGTATGTTGTCTGTTCACTCTGATGTTACTTTTATTTCTAACTTCTATTAATACAAAACCATGGAGAAAAAATCTTAGCATTTACATTTTCCGTTAAAGTCACCTAAATAGTGATATTCTGGCACAAACAGGTAACATTTTCAATACATTTTTCCTAAGACACCAGGTCCCATCCAAAGTTGAAATGCTAGAAAGATGAGCTCAGAAAATACTGGAAAGTATAATACCTCACACTGAATATGTTCTCATTAGACAGTGGATTTTTCTTTATCACATAACCTTTCCTTTTTAATTGTTACAATCATTTGTTGGAAAGCTTCCATTACATGGACTGGATTACTTGTGAGATTAAGGTTTATATTTGAAACACATGGTAAAAAGCACTATATTAATAAATATGATAGTTACTGCTATGAATAAGACAAATATGGCACAGAATCTGACCTTAAAACACTTGTAGCCTCTTAAATTAAGACTACTTGACACAAATCACTGTAATGCAGAGTAAAAAGTAATGCCACTTTAGAGAGTACATTAGCTTCCTATTGCTGTTATAACAAATTACCACAATGTAGGGGCTTAACAAAACACAAATTTGTTCTCTTACAGTTCTGGAGGTCAGAACCATGAGATCAGTCTCTCTTGGCTAAACTCAAGGTACTGGCAGAACTGCCTTAACTCCAGGGGCTCTACGTGAAAACGCCTTTTCTTGCCTCTTCCAGCTCTCAGGGGCTGCCTACATTCTTTGTTTTGTGACCTCTTCTGCCAGCAGTTGCATCACTTCAACCTTTGCTACTATGATTTCATTTCCTTCTCTGAATCTGATTATATTGGGCCCATGCAGATATAATTCCCCCATATTATTCCAGAATAATTCCCCCATCTCACATTGCTTAGCTTAATCACATCAACCAAGTCTCTTTTTCCATATACAGTAAGATATTAACTGGTTCTGAGTTCTAGAATGTAGATCTGTTTAGTGGACCATTATTTCACCTATATATATATATTTATATATATCTTTGTAGCAATTATCAATTAAAATCCTATAATTTTAATTATTTATATACCTATAATTTTATTAGATACATATTAGTTTGATATCTGATGAAAAATTTATTGATCTTATAAATGATATAGGTAAATTTTGTGTATATCAATTTAAAAAAATCAGGACTGAATTAAGCCATTCAGAAAGAAGGAGTGGAGAGAGAGAACCTCTGTGCATTCTCACATTCCTTATGAAAATGAACTGCTAATCCACCTAAAAAATAGGAGCCTGAAAATTGTTAGCACCATAGTGTAAAATTTTGTTAATGAAACAGTAGCTGACTTTAAAGTAATCCAGTATAACAGCTTTTGAACTTGCTGACTGCTTATTGATTTCTTAGCTTGTTTGCTAATATTCTGCTCACAAGTTCAGCATCCAAAGCTTAAGTGTGATGACTACATCATATTCCAAAACTTGATAATAATTCCAAAGGGAGAAAGAAGCAGGTGAGCTTCTTATCACAATATGCTAATATTTTGACACTACTGTCTGCATTGAAGTCAGAGGACTGGAAAGGGCATACCCTTGAAGCTTCATTCTGATGTCACAGTGTGATCTGAATGAATATTCATGTTTTCTACTGTCTGAGATGCTGTCATGGTCCATCATTTATTAAGCGATGACAACATGATGTTGTTTTGATTATTCTTGTTTTATTATTCCTACCAATTGCTGTAATTCAGACTTGAGCACCACAGTTCTATCTCCTAATTAAAGCTGATTTGTTATTTTAATTGCATTTAAAATAAAATGTAACATAAAATTATTAAAAATATGTAAATTTGTAAAAAACACACATATACTTCTTTCAACTTTAAAAACTTAACATTAATTTATGCTTCTAACAAAGGTTGAGTGATATAGGCTCACCTTTTCAGTTGAAACAATACAAAACAGACAAAATATATAAAATAATTGTTTTCAAAGATATCAGTCAATGAAGAACACTGATCCCTGAGTAAGATGAAAACAAAAAATAATTGTCAGGGGAGTATCAGGATTGACTGAGGTTTACCCTATTGAAAATGTTTCTGGGCCATGTTACAGAGAGGAGGTACTTTGGCAGAAATTGAAACTGTCCCTGAAGAAATGGAGCTGAGAGTTCCAAGACAATTCAAGTTCAAAAAGCAGAATATAGCACAGCAAACAGCTGCACAAAGAGAGAATCTCAGAGATATATAGAAACCCCCCCCTCAGGTATTCAACCAAGGTCTGATTACACATCTGTGTGAAGAAACTACCTGAGCTCAAGAAAGAAATACCCAAAGGGATTAGAGTAACAGTCCCTGATGCTGTCACCGGGATGGGAATAGAGCTTGTTCCCATTAGGAATACTGGAAAACTTCCTAATTCAGGGAAAATTGAGTATCAGAAGGGTAATGCTTTGGTGGAGGGGAAGAATTAGCCCTAATCTGGGTACTGTTCCAGTCCCACCTAACAAATCTAAAAGCTATAGTAGAAAGCATCCAACTATTTCCAGAAACCCAACTTCATCCGAAAACAAATCTAAAAATACTTATAAGGATATAAAAATCTATCACTTTAAAAAATGAAATTCACAATATACGATATCCAGTTCAAAAAAGACATGTGAAGAAGCAATCAATTAAAACAGATCTATAGGGGACAAGTTTGTTAGAATTAGCAAACAAATAAATTAAGACAATTATTACAACTGTAGTCCATATGTTCAGAAAGTTGAGACATAACACATATTTTAAAAGTTAACTTTCCAAGGATGGAAACTAAAATATCTGTGATAAAAATGCAATAGACAGAATTAATGGCATATTAGAAATTGCAGAAGAGTTAGTGAACTTGAATAAATAGGAACAGAAATTGTACTAAAAGAAATGCAGAATAAGAGAATAATAATAATGAACAAAATATCAGTTAATAGTGATAAAGTCATAAATGGTATAATTTACATGTAATCAGAGTTCTCGAAGTAGATAATGGAGGGAATAGAAAAATATTAAAGAAATTATGTCTAAAATTTTTCTAAATTTGATAAAAATCATAAATCTAAAATAGAAGAATTTCAATGTGCTCCAAACATAAAAGACATGAAGAAAATTGCACCAACGCATATTATTATCAAACTGCTTCCAACCACAGATGAAAACAAAACCTTCCAAGTAGTTTGAAAAAAGGATACATGAACAGAGGAATAAAATGAGTACGATGGCAAGTGAGAAGAGAGTAGAATATCTCTAAAGTCCTGAGATGACAAAAACACGAAATAAAATCTGTTTTACCCAGAAAAAAATTCTTTCATTAAAAATGGGACATAAATACATTTTCAAACATGAGAAAATGAAATAATTTGTCACCATCAGACCCACACAGCCAAAAAAAAAGAAGAAAAGAAAAAGTTTTAAGGAATGTTCTTCAGGCAGAAATACAATGATACAAGATGGAAATATGGATCTACACAAAGCAATGATGAAGACCAGATATGGTACTTCTATGAGTAACTACATCAAATTTGTTTCTTATTGTATGGATATTGTACCTGTTATCAAGATATTCAAGGAACCTTGAGAAAAAGCAGAAAAAAGAAACCAGAGAAACAAAAAAGTAAGTTAAAAATGAAAAATGAAAAATTAAGTAGCAGAATTAAGCCCTAATGTATCAATATTACATTATGTGTAAATGATGTAACTTAAATGCATTGATTAAAGCACAAGTGACAGAGAAAATAAGATCATGATTCAAATATGTTCTATCTACAAGAGATTCAATGTAAATATAATAATATACATAAGTTGAAAGTGAAAGGATAGAAAATGATTTATACTATAAATATTAATAAAAGGAAAGCAAAGATGGCTATACTAATATCAGATTAAGTAATCTATAGAGCAAAGCAGTTATTAGAGACAAAGAGGGCCATTATAAAATATTAAGTGTCAATTCAGGATAAAGATGTAGCAATCTTAAGTATTTATACTCCAAAAACCAGAACTTCAAAATACAGTCTAGCCTTAAACAATATGTATTTGAACTGCACTGGTCTACTTATATATACAGATTTTCTTCTGCCTTTACCACCCTGAGATAGCAAAACCAATCTCTCTTTTTCATTCTTCTCCTCACCCTACTCACATTAAGACAATGACAATGATGACCATTTTCATTATCCACCTCTGCTTAATGAATAAATATATTTTTTCCTCCTTACGATTTTTTATAACAGTTTCTTTTCAATGGCTTACTTTATTGTAATAATACAGTATATATAGTACATATAGCACAGACAATGAGTGTTAGTCGACTGTTCATGTTATTATTAAGACTTCAGTGAACGGTAGGCTATTACTAATTAAGTTTTTAGGGAGTTAAATGTTATACCTGGATTTTTGACTGTCTGAGGTTTGAAATCTCTAATTTCTGCCTTGTCCAAGGGTCACTTATGTTAAACAAAAGCTGATAGAACTGACAAAAGATAAATATATAATTATAGTTGGAAACATCAACATCCTTTGCTTAATAACTGATAAAATAACTGGACAGAAAATTAAGGATATAGAAGAATTCAACAATACCATCAGCGAACAGGATTTAATAGACATTTATAGAACACTTGATCCAACAATAGCAGAATACGCATTATCTTCTAGTGCCCACAGAACATATAACAAGATAGACTATAGTCTGGTTATAATGCAAACTCCAACAAATTTGAAAGAATTTAAATCATGTTAAAAGTGGTCTCTGACCACAGTGGAATCAAATTAGAAATCAGTAAGAGAAGGATAATAGGAAAATATCCAAGTACTTGAACTAAACACATTTCAAAATAATGAATTCACAAGGATTCAAAGCTTGCAAAGTATGTTGTCTGACAGCATAGCATTAAAATAGAAATCAATAACAGAGAATAAGAAAGAGTTCTAGAATAGCCCCAAATATATGGAATTGAAATAAATCAGTTCTAAATAACATATAGGTCAAAAAAGAAATAGAACAGAAAATCAGAAAGTCCTTTCAACTACATGAATATATATTGTATAAAGATACAATATATTAAAATTTTTGGAATGTCACCAAAGCAGCAGAGGCTAACTTATAGCATTAAGTGTTTATATTAGGAAAGAATAAATTTCCAAATCAACTCTTCCGTGTCTTCCAAAATAAAAATAAAAAAAACCAAAGAACTCCCTCAAAAAAACTAGTAAATGTCTAGGTAAAATCAGAAATAAGTAGATGAAAAGATGAAAAACAGTAGAAATCAGTGAAATAGAAAACAGGAAAACAATAGCAAAATTAATAAAACAACCACAGACATTTTAAAAACATACATTAAGAGGGTGTGGAACTTTGAGCTGACTATTTTCAACATTTAGTCTGGCTTTTGTTTTGGTTCTTATGTTTTCTGTATACAATGTTTCTTTTTTCCCTAGTTGTTTTCCAGATATTTTTCTCCATCTTTATTTATCAGCACTTCTTGGCCATTATCTCTAATATTTTTTACACCCCATTCTTCTTCTCTTATCCTTCTGGAATTTCAGTAACCCAAATGATAGGCCATAGTTTGTTTTCCCGCAGCTCCTGAATACTGCTTTTAAAGTTTCCTTTTCTTTTTATGTTTCAGCTTTGATAATTTCTGTTGATGTATCTTCAAGTTCACTGTTGATTTCCTCAGTTGTGCCTGATTTCTTCATGAGCTTATCAAAGAATTCTTCATCACTGGTATTATATTTCTAAATGTAGCATTTTCTTTGGATTTTTGTATAGCTTCCTTTTGTTTGCTATAATCCCTGTCTTTTCAGGCATGTTGTCTACCTTGTGCATTGGATCCTCTGTCATATAAATCATAATCATTTCATAGTGTCTTATATATTCATCACATCCATGATTTCGTAATCTAGATTTTTAAATAATTTATCTTGACAAAAAATTTATTTTTTATGTTTTGTTTACCTTACAATTTTTGATTCTATAGCACATACTGTGTAGAGAAGAGAAGAAAATAAGGTAAACAGCAGTTGTACCTGGGCATACATCACCTTCGGTCAGGCCTGAATGTGGACAGCTGCTTCTAAGCTACTGTTAATTATGCTCAGAGTAGAGACTGCAGGGCTAGAGGATTTTTCTTAGAGTTTCTGCCCTACTCTCAGTTTTCCACAGTTACTGCATACCTGAGCCATGGAGGAGGTCTCTCTGCATGATTTTATCGTCCCATTATGGTTAGACTGTTGATACTTGTTCCTCAAGACTAGGCCTACAGTGGGGCCAAAATGTTTTTTTTTTGTTTTTGTTTTTGTTTTTTAATTCTCTCGGATCAGGCTAACTAAACCTTAGGCAAGCCCTGTGTACTTTGTCCTGAGGGATAGAGATTCTTCATCATTCCTGCCTCACCTCTCTATAGCAGCTAAATTCTGTCATCCACTTATGATCAGTCTTACATGGGAGAGATATTTCTACCTGATCCTCTTCACTAGCAGATTCTTCTTGGTATTGGCATATAATCTTGAGCATAGAGGCAGATGACTTTTTCTTTTACCATTCCTCATCAACAACGAATCATGGCTGTGTTGTGGGTTTGGAAGTGCTTTGTACCTATCTCCCAGCAGCAAATGAATTTTATTTTTCGATTCCATCAGAAGCAATGAATTTTGTATGAGTCCTATAAGTGAAATGATTTGCTGCCTGTGCGCAATCAGCCTTTACATCCTATGAGGAAAGTATCCAGGGAAGCAGGCAGAATTTCAACTCTGTGTGCCACACCTGATTTTACCCCCCAAGTCTGTGCCACGAAGTATCTGTCCCAAGATCGAGGTCCTACTCCCAATGTTTCTCATGAGCACCTGAATGATGTCTATTGAAAACAGTCTTGAGATTAATTGTAAATTGCCTTTGTTTCTGGGGTTCCCAGTTATGCCAAATTGATATGCTAGCCTGAACTTGGTCTTTATGAAATTGTGAAAGTATCTATCAGCTGATTTTATCTTACCCATATTTCTGATGATTATTTGTTTGTCCCAGGCTCTGGATGTGATACATTCTTTCTCTTCATGGAGGAAATATTTTACACCTTGAAATTCACGGTTTTAACATGCGCTCTGATGGGCTCAGGAAAAATATGATTTTATAGATTATTTGGTTTTTATTTTTTAAATTGTGGACAACTATTTTTTACAGGTTTGTACATGTTAGTGGAAGTAGAACTTTGTTCTGGTATTTTATTCATTCTTTCCTTGGACTTACAATAGTCTGCACACATGTAGAAGTAAGAAATTTTCCATATCATATTGACAAGAAATTAGGCCCTGATTTTAAACAGCATTAATAGAATTAAGACATATGAGACATTTGATGAAAAATTAAAGAGGATAGGATACTGTTTTAGATTTAACACATATTCTAACTAACAATTATGTTTTAATGTGTATGTAATAGAGTTCATATCGTTTTACGCGTTAGTATTTTCTTAGCATCGCTTAAATGGCAATGATTCCTAAAACCAATTAAAACTAAATCAAATATAATCCAGTCTTGCTCTAGCCCCTCCTTAAATTACACACAACTCTAATTTGCACTACTTCATGAGCGGTACCTGCTGGTTTCCAAGTTTTATCTTAACATATGTAATGGAAACTGGTAAGATAGTTCTCCATTTATTTAAGATACAAACTCAACTTTCAAACTATCAGAGGATGTTAGAAAATATATGATGTTCCCAAATGGCCTCAATTACTATTTAGGTATCACTCTATTTTCATCATCTAGAAATTAAAAGATATTTTTCTCTCAAGGAAACACGCATTTTATTATTCTTATCAACACCATCTTTGTCTTGTCACTATAGTAAATTATAGTCAACTATAGTCAATTATAGTCAATCATTTTCAGTGATACATAGTTCGATAAATTTTAAGTAATTCTCGGATTATGGTTTAAAGAAGGTGCAGGTCCACAGTTTGTTATTAAACTAAAAATATGCTGAGTATTTATTGTCACTTCTCTAAATCATGCAGTTTTTCAACTAATATTTATTAAGAACCTCTACTGTGCCAAGAACTATGTTAGATACAAGGGACAACGTAATGTAGACAAGTAGATATGGTAGTTTTTTACCTGTGCTTGTCAGTCTAGTGGGATAAAGAAAATGTAAGCAGAAAATAAATGCACTGTAGTAAATGCTACAATGTGGAACATAGTATCTAATCATACGATTATTAGGCAGAGAAATAAAGAAAATGTGTTTGTTTTTGCTGGATTATTCAGTGTGGAGAAATGAACAATCTACCACACTCATTATAGGTTACTCTGCCAGTATCCACATTTTCAGGTTCTGGAAGCTACACAGTATCAGGAAAGAGTTCTGAACTTCATTAGATAGATGGAAGGTCCTATTGAAATTTAATTTTAGTTTCTAATATTTCTATAAAATATGTACAATAGCTTGATAACGTGTGATTTTTTTTTTCTAGAATTGACAATATGGTTGATATGTTCTGTGTCTACCTCAATCTTAAGAAGCAATCACTTTAAGAGTTGCATAATTGCAAAATAAAATACAATAAAGTTCCAGGTATGCAGAATAAAGCTTGATATATATGATCACATTTTATATCAAGCTATAGGTTAAGTACCCCTTATCCAAAATACTTGGGACCAGAACTGTTTCAGATTTTGGACTTTTTAAAAATTTTGGAATATTTGCATTGCACTTACCAGTTGAGCATCCCTAATCCAAAAATTCAAAATCTGAAAGTCTCTAATGAATATTTCCTTTCAATGTCATGTTGATGGTCAAAAAGTTTTAAATTTTGGATTTTAAGACTCGAGATACCCAACCTGTAGCTCGTTCTGAAATGTGAGCATGTATATGTTCATTGTTTATTTTTATTTATTTTTATCTCCAATAACTTAGAAGCTGTGTAATAAAGCTGTTGACTTGTAGAAAGGCAAACTGAAAAGGGATTTTTTTTTAGCTGAGCTTGGGACGTCAAGGCTGCAGTGAGCCGTGATCCTGCCACGGCACTCCACCCAGGGTAACAGAGTGATACCCTGTCAAAAAAAAAAGAGGGAGAGAAAGAGAGGAAAGAAAGAAGGAAGGAAGGAAGGGAGGAAGGAAGGAGAGAGAGAGGCAGAAAGAAAGAAAGAAAGAAAGAAAGAAAGAAAGAAAGAAAGAAAGAAAGAAAGAAAGAAAGAAAGAAAGAAAGAAAGAAAGAAAGA
>NC_045435.1:4760124-4760642 GCF_002776525.5 Piliocolobus tephrosceles | reverse complement strand
AGAAAGAAAGAAAGAAAGAAAGAAAGAAAGAAAGAAAGAAAGAAAGAGAAAGGAAGGAAGGAAGGAAGGAAAAGAAAAGAAAAGAAAAGAAAAGAAAAGAAAAGAAAAGAAAAGAAGAAAGAAAGAAAAAAGATGGGGGAGGGAATGAGGGAGTGAGGGAGGGAGGGAGAATGGAAGGAAAGAAAGAGAAAGGAAGGAAGGAAGAAAGAAGAAAGAGAAGGAAGGGAGGGAGGGAGGAAGGAAGGAAGGAAGGAAGGAAGGAAAGAGAGAGAGAGAAAGAAAGAAAGAAAGAAGAAAGAAAAAAGAGAGGGGCGAGGAAATGAGGGAGTGAGGGAGGGAGGGAGAATGGAAGGAAGGAAGGAAGGAAGGAAGGAAGGAAACAGAGAGAAAGAAAGAAAGAAAGAAAGAAAGAAAGAAAGAAAGAAAGAAAGAAAGAAAGAAAGAAAAGAAAAGAAAGAAGAGGGAGGAGGAAAGGAAGGAAGGAAGGAAGGAAGGAAGGAAGGAAGGAAGGAAGGAAG
>NC_045435.1:4745398-4760114 GCF_002776525.5 Piliocolobus tephrosceles | reverse complement strand
AAGGAAGGAAGGAAGGAAGGAAGGAAGGAAGGAAGGAAGGAAGGAAGGAAGGAAGGAAGGAAGGAAATATATACAGAGCAGGAGCTAAGAAGGTAAATTGGTCAGAGAAGATACCTCAGAGGAGATGATATTTGAGTAGTATTTTAGCAGGAACCTGAATGATGATCAAAATCAGCTTGCTGCAGGAATATTGTACTGTAAAGTCTCTAAACAAGTGTGTGCTTAATACTTGTAATTTATAATGAAATGCATAATTTAGCTCCAATATAGAAAATAAGAGTGTGGTAGATGTTAATCTGCAGAAATTATCAAGGGACATATCATGTAGGAACTTGTAGAACATTCTGAGGAGTTTTGCTGTTCTTCTAATTGCTGCAGAAAACCATTGAATATTTTCTATCAGAAAAATAGAGGCTCTGAGTTATAATTTAATCAGCTTAGTTTTAACAAACTCCTACTCATGACCAGGAATTTTGTGTGAAGCAAGGATACAAAACATATACATGACTGACACCCTATCTTCAAATAGTTGAGTCTATTGGTTTTGAACTCTCTTTCAGATAGCCTTAGGGATCTGACGACTGTAACATGAACCCTAGTGGTGCACAGTGACATCCTGTAATGTATTTGATTTCCCAGGGAGGTTCTTGGAGTCATGATCTTTAAGGGTTGTGTGTTTTCAACTGATGAACAGAAATAATTGCAATCTCCTACCGCCTCTCTTAACACAGAAACTAACAACAACAACAACAAAAAAATGATTTCACAGCAGAATATAACATTATAAATTTAGATAACAAAAGTTTTATCCTAATCTCATGCAATTTATAATTACAGTAGACATTATTATTGATTATGTAATAAGATTAATTCTAATATCTACTCTTTTACTTATTCTGATTTTAAAATAACTGAATTCCTTAAAGAAAGCTGAAGGTATTTTCTAATGGGTCAGGTAATTTTTAGTGTAAGATAATTCTAACGCTTCTACTTGAGTACTATGAAAAATCTCTTTCTTCTCTGTTTTTTGTTTTGTTTATAAAAATATTTACAAATGACTAGCATTATGAATAAAATTTCAGCAACAAAAGAGAAATAAGAAAAATTCTCTGCTAGTATGCTTCCCTTTTTTGGTTCTTAGTGTTTTCAGATAGGTACTTGTTTTACCGCAAGTCTTTAGAATCCCTTACAAAGTACAAATATAATTCAAATTGTATTACTGCTTGTGTTTGTGTTTTAATTATCATGGGAGAGAATGAAAAAGAAGAGTAAACTCTTGAAAATAAGAGCTGGATGTTTTCCCTGAAGCCATAGAATAATATG
The DNA here is from genome assembly GCF_002776525.5 of Piliocolobus tephrosceles. Lineage (NCBI taxonomy): Eukaryota > Metazoa > Chordata > Mammalia > Primates > Cercopithecidae > Piliocolobus > Piliocolobus tephrosceles. The sequence goes on along the minus strand of NC_045435.1, from coordinate 4,758,791 downwards.
CTAAGGTAAATAAATAATATTCATCATTTTCTTTCATTTGTAATTTCACATATAGTATAATATATATGCAACTTCAAAAGATAGCAGATATGAGGTTTAAGAAAATAATTTGGTAAATGTGGTTTTCCCTTTTTTCCTCATTATCATATATCATTGCAAGTCTGCGTTATAATTTAGGGACAATAATAACTCAAGAAAAATACATTGTTTTCTAAAGGTTAAATGAAAAGCAGGGTAGATACACCAAAAACTTCTAAAACTGTTAAGCTAAAAGTGGGAAGCTGTCCCAAACCCAGCAATTCTAATCATTCAAATAGCATGCTTACTTTGAGTATAATTTTAAATAAAAATGATTGAGTAGTACAGTGGCCATGAGAATATGCCTCTCAGATGTCCACCTACAGAAACCTAATTGGCCAAAGGCCCTAGTAACTAACTCTAAAATCCATCACTGCATTTGTTGTCAGGCCACATATCCTCTGGACTGACCCCAGCCATTGACTGAGCATTGTAGTGATGCTATGGCAGATACTTCTCTGGTAGTCATGATACTTCTCTCAAGGTCAAACTTTGGTCAACCATTCCCTGGCAGTCCTGTAGTCTATGATGGTCCTATTCACCTTGTTGTCTTCTCTATTTCCCTCAGGATTGCAGTTCATCATAGCCTGATGTCTGTCCCGTCTTCGGCAGTTTCCTTCCCATTTTCTCTCATAGATATATTTTAAATACAATCCTTGCATCTTTAATCATATTTTAATATGTTCAGAGAATTAGCGTGATTTCCAAAATAGGTCTCTTAAAATGCCAAAATAAGCATTATTGTCATTTGATGAAGAAAATAAGAGATGTTTCAATGGCTTTCTGGATTACATGTGACCAAAATGACAGGCCATTGGTGAAAAGCAAATCTCAACCAAAAATAACATTTTCTTCAGTCATCAATTCTCATTTCATATGAACTAAATAAAAAAACCTAACATTCAGTGAAAAATGAATTAATAAACTTATTGCCCCAATTTCCTTTACATGAAAAGCAATTTAAAGAAATAGTCCACAGACACTAGATCTATGGAATGGAGTAATAACAATCAAAAGAAAAAAGTTACAAAAAGAAAAAGAGCATGTTATTACATGTATGGCATTAAATCAATATATTTATGGTCAAGTCCATCCAATTTTCGGTGATTTCAATCATCTTAATGTATGAGTTGGATGACCTGTCATATCAGTCAACACAATGATCTTGATTAGAACTTGGTGGATCTGTCACTGCTGCTAGACTGAGGGGAACGCTTCACAGGGTCAATGACCTCTGATAGCCTTTGGAAGGATTTGTAAGTACCCACATGATGGGCAAAGGGAAAAATATCATACAAACACCTATGTATGTATACATATTTTATATATTAAAATATACGTATTTTTATACTGATATTTTTTGAATGCAATATGAAGAATATTTCTCTATGAACTTAAGTAATTATTGAAAATATATTCCCTTATTTAATCCTCTGTGGAAGAACATGCTCAGAGAAGTTACATAACTTTATCAGGTCACATTGTTATATTGGTGGGGATAACGGTATTACCTTCTTCATAGACTTGTTGTGATCATGAAATTAATTAATCCATGAATCATACTTAGAATGGGGACAAACATATTGTAAGCCTCAACTTGTGGCTGACATTATCATTAGTATAATTATTGTTGAGTCCAGTCTCTGTTTCTACACTTTCTACAACATAGTTTTATTAGTTTTGTAGTTGATTAGTCCCCCAATAAAATTTGTGTGTTTTGACCAACAATGCATAGTTTTTCACAATGAATTCTTGGAAGAAAAATAGTAACATGGATATAGTTTTTTTCTTATTTATGTGTGTGTGTGTGTGTGTGTGTGCATTGTATTTTCCTACAATAATATAAAAATTATTTTATTATTATTGGCTTTAGATGGTACTGCATTTATGTTGTTTTTCACAACATCAAAGACACCCAACCAGAGTAAATAAAAAATAAGGTAGCTAACTATGTTATTCAGCCACTTATCAGGCAAGGCTTGTAGAAATGAACTTGTTTATTGTAAATCAATGTAGAGAATACACATGAAGCCGGGCGCGGTGGCTCAAGCCTGTAATCCCAGCACTTTGGGAGGCCGAGATGGGCGGATCACGAGGTCAGGAGATCGAGACCATCCTGGCTAACACGGTGAAACCGCGTCTCTACTTAAAAAATACAAAAATCTACCCGGGTGAGGTGGTGGGCGCCTGTAGTCCCAGCTACTCAGGAGGCTGAGGCAGGAGAATGGCATAAACCCGGGAGGCAGAGCTTGCAGTGAGCTGAGATCCTGCCACTACACTCCAGCTCCGGCGATAGAGCTAGAGACTCCGTCTCAAAAAAAAAAAAAAAAAAAAAAAAGAGAATACACATGAAGATTAACCTTGGTGTTTGTTTTGCTACATTGTGCTTCTCTTAGAAAACGTTACAATGGGATTCACTAATAAGAAATTGTGCCTGGGTGTGGTTGCTCATGCATATAATCCCAGCACTTTGGGAGGCTGAGGCTGGTGGATCTCTTGAGCCCAGGAGTTGGAGACCATCCTGGTCAATGTGGAGAAACCGTGTCTCTACCAAAAAAAAAAAAAAAAAAAAGAAAAGAAAAAAGAAAGAAGGAAAGAAAGAAAGAAGGAAGGAAGGAAGGAAGGAAGGAAGGAAGGAAGGAAAGAAAGAAAGAAGGAAAGAAAAAGAAAGAAAGAAAGAAAGAAAGAAAAAGAAAGAAAGAAAGAAGGAAGGAAGGAAGGAAGGAAGGAAGGAAGGAAGGAAGGAAGGAAGGAAGGAAGGAAGAGAGAAAGAAAGATTATCCAGGTGTGATGGCGTGCAGCTGTAGTCCCAGCTATTGGGGACGTTGAGGTGGGCGGATCACTTGAGCCCCGGTGTAGGAGGTTTCATTGAGTCAAGATTGTGCCATTGCGTTCCAGCCAGGGTAACAGAGTATAACCCTGTCTCAAAAAAAGTAAAAATAAAAAATAAAAATAAATAAATAAATAAATTTTGCTTTTCTATTTAAATGACTTTTTAAAAATATTTTTACATGGCATATATTATTTGAATCATAAGGGTTGGAGAATATTCAATAATTAATTTAGAACCAAATTATTTATTAGAAAGAACTAAAAATTATATATATTTGTGTTCAACAAATCTTGAAGACTATTGAAAAATAAAGTATGATAGGAAAACATGCGCAATTCTCTGAATCTGCTTTAGTTTCCTTATTTAGTTTGAATTTTACCCATGGGAAGACTGTCACCCTTCAAAGTACAATTATGTTTCAACTTTTTTTATCTCTTATTTTAGGTTCAGTGGTACATGTGCACATTTGTTATACAGGTAAATTGTGTGTCACAGAGGTTTGGTGTACAGATTATTTCACCACTCAGGTAATAAGCATAGTACCCAATCGGTAGTTTTTTTATTCTCATCCTCCACCCTCCTTCCTCCCTCAAGTAGGCCTCAGTGTCTGTGACTCCTTTTTCCTGTTTTGTTTTGTTTTGTTTTGTTGGAGGCAGAGGCTTGCTCTGTGTTGCCCAGACCGGAGGGCAGTGGCACGATTTCGACTCACTGCAACCTCCACCTCCCTGCATCAAGCAATTCTCTTGCCTCAGCAACCTGCGTAGCTGGGATTACAGGTACCCACTACCATGCCCAGTTAATTTTTGTATTTTTAGTAGAGACAGGGTTTCACCATGTTGGCCAGGCTGGTCTCGAACTCCTGACCTCAAGTGATCCACTTGCCTCGGCCTCCCAAAGTGCTGGGATTATAGGCATGAGCTATTGCACCCAGCCTGTGATTTTCTTCTTTGTGTCCATATGTACTCAATGTTTAGCTCCCACTTAAAAGTGAGAACATGCAATATTTAGTTTTCTGTTCCTACAGTAATTTGCTTAGAATAATGGCCTCCAGCTCCATTCATAGTGCTGCAAAGGACATGATATCATTCTTTTTATAGCTATGAATATGTAGTATACCATCATATATAGATACCACATTTTCTTTATCCAGTCTACCATTGATGGGCATTTTGCTTGATCTCATGTCTTTGCTATTGTGAATAGTGCTGTGATGGACATATGTATGCATGTGTCTTTATGGTAGAACAATTTATATTCCTTTGAGCATATACCCCATAATGGAATATCTAGGATGAATAGTAATTCTGGATTGAAATCTTTGAAAAATCACCAAATTTCTTTCCACAATGGTTGAATTAATTTACACTCACACCACCAGTGTTTAAATGTTCTCTTTTCTTTACAACCTTGCTAGCATCTGTTATTTTTGACTTTTCAGTAATAGTCATACTGACTGGTGTGAGATTGTATCTCATCTTGGTTTTGATTTGTGTTCATCTAATGATTAGTGATGTTGAGTATTTTTTCATATGCTCATTGCCTGCAAATTAGTAGCATTCCTATACACAAACAACATCAAATCTGAAAGTCAAATCAAGAATTCAATCCAGTTCACAATAGTCATAAAAAGAATTAAATACCTAGTAATACAGCTAACTAGGGAAAATAAAAGATCTCTGCAATGAAAATTACAAAATACTGCTCAAAGAAATTAGAGGTGACATAAACAAATGCAAAAACATTTCATGCTCATGGATAGGAAGAATCAATATTGTTAAAATGGCCATACTGCCCGAAAGAATTTACCGATTCAATGCTATTCCTATCAAACTACCAATGACATTCTTCACGACTATGAAAAAATTATTTTAAAATTCATATGGAAACAAAAAAGAGCTTGGGCTGTCAAGACAATCCTAAGCAAAAGGAAAAAGGCTGGAGACATCATGCTACCCAACTTCAGACTACTATACAAGGCTACAGTAACCAAAAGAGTATGGTACTGGCACAAAAACAGACATAGAAACCTATGGAACCGAATAGAGAGTACAGAAATAATGCCACACACAAACAACTATCTGATCTTTGACAAAGTTGACAAAAACAAGCAAAAGGGAAACAACTCCCTGTTCAATAAATGGTGCTGGGATAACTGGCTAGCCATGTGAATTTGGACCCCTTCCTTATACCATATACAAAAATTAACTCAAGATAGATGTAAAATTAAAACTACAAAACCCAGGAAAATGGCCTAGAAAATACCGTTCTGGACATAGGACCTGGCAAAGATTTCATGACAAAGGCACCAAAAACAATTGCAACAAAAACAAAAATTGACAAATTTAAATTAAATTTTACCTAATTTTTTTTAATTTAATTTTTACCTAATTAAAAAGCTTCTTCCACTCAGCAAAAGAAACTATCAATAGAGTAAACAACCGACAGAATGGGAGAAAATATTTGCAAACTACATATCTGATGAAGGTCTAATACCCAGAATCTATAATGAATATAAACAAATCAACAACAACAAGCAAAAAAACACAACATCATTAAAAGGTGGTCAAAGGACATAAATAGACAATTTACAAAACAAGACATACACAAGGCCAACAATCATATGAAAAAATTCTGTTTCTTTGAGACAGAAACTGCACGAGTGTATCTTTTTGTTCAATAACTAGTTTACTTATTAAGGTTCATGTTGCACTTTCCAAGTATCTTAACAGTAGGCATTAGAGATGACACTGTGAAGGTTACAGAAACTATTACTGAAATGCCTTTCTCAGTATTGTGCCAACTGAAGCTTCTGAGAGTGTACAAGACCTGGGGTTGTGGCAAGAGAGATGACAGATGATTAGAGGGAGAAAGCAAAGGAAAGGGAACCGAAAAGAAGAAAACGGAGAGAATCTGGCGGACATCCCACATCACTGTGTTTACAGGGATATCCCTCAACCATCTATGTCTATGTCTGCACTGTTAAGCAGCATGAGTGCAATTCTGCCTTGAAACACAGATCAAGTTACTTGGCCAATCCTGTCTCTTCTCTGTCAGATATTTCACTGATTCTGAACTCTGTGGACAGTTTAAAGCTGTCCTATGCCAGAGTTAGCTCAGGCCTGTCTTCTTCTGATTAACAAGAAGGAAATGGTTAAAATTGTCTTCCTAAGTGAGTGAAGCTAGAAAGATTCTTGCTGTCATGACTTCTGTCACTTAATGCTTCAGTATATTCCCACTTTTCTCGAACCTTTTTTTCAAGTCAGAATTTGTGCTATGAGATACAAGTGCTTGTACTTGTAGATATCAATTACTGCAATGTGATCATAAGAGCTGAACTGATCATTTACAGATTTAGAAAATGAGATGGCTCAGAATAATTTAATTGAATAGTCTCTGAAAAAAAGTGTCTGCAATTTCATAGTGATCTTTTTTCTTGTAAATTGAAGGTATTTTTAGTGAATTTATTAATGAAATATCTTAGTTTTGTTTCCAGTTTTATTTTCCAGCAGATTTCAGAAAAATAAATCATTTGACGTAGTAGAAGGAGACAGAAACTAAGAAACTTGTGTCTGATCAACAATAATAGTAACTAATTGCAAGTCTGTAGGCTGGTTCTTACTCTTTGAGCTGTAACACTTTGGAACTAGACTAACTCATCTCTTGGGTCCCTTTCAGCTTTTAAATTATATGATTATAAAATGATACTTCTTTCTCTTATTCCCTAAAAATGTGGGCTGTTACTAGGCGATACTACAAAAAGCAGATAGAAGCATAATATATTGAAAAGAGTATAGTATCATCAATGTGTGGTTTTTGAATCAGCTTCTTTACCAAATGGCTGCAGGGTGGTGAATAAGTCCTTTAAACTTTTCTTTCTCATCTATAAAATGTAGATAATAGAGTACTCTTGCTAGAGTTGAAAGAAGATGCTTTAAAGAAAAAAAAAAATCTGTGAAAGCAAAGCTTTCTGGAACAGGAAACTATTGATTACTTCAATAAATATTTTAATGTATCTCAAAATCTCAAATCTGCTACTTACTATTATCCGTATAGTCTTCTAACTATGGAACGTTCTAAGCCACATCTATAAGCATGCATTTCTCTCCAGAAATTATAGTTTATGTTTTCTTGAATGTAGGGTACTTTCGATTTTCTAGAGATGGGATTTTTTTTAAACTATCCTTTCACATGTTCTGATCTAATAATTTTAGATACTCTTCTCTAAATAAGCGCTCCTCTTACCCACCTCCAAATTGTTACCATTACTACTCTTACCCCTAATGCTTCCTTTTTTCTTGACCTAATCCAAGAGTTTTCACATTTCAGAATTGCATTCATTTTTAAATAAATGCCTATTTTTTCCATGATGTAATTAATCACAATCTCAGGTAATTATGATCTATGTCTCTTTGGACTCCAGTAACTTTTTGATAGTACAATTTTTTACAGTCTGTCGATAATATTCTTAGTTGTATCTATTAATATTAGCTACTTAAAAGATGTCTTCTGCAGTCCCATCTGCAGAAGATGCTGAGGCAGGAGGATTGCCTAAGTCCAGGAGTTTGAGTCCAGCCTTAGCAACAAAGACCTCATCTCTTTAAAAAGTAAATAAAATGTTAATAAAATTAGATGGCCAATACTTAAAAAAAATGCTAGCATACTAGCACACTCTTCTGAACCACACTTTTTAAACGTATTAACTTGAGATCATTTTAGCATTTCAATACAGTTACAAAAATGATACAAATAGTTCCCAGATACCATTCACCTATTTTCTCCTACTATACACATTTTGGCATAATCATAGCAAGGGATAAAACTAGGATATTAAGTTTGTGTAGTACTAGTAACTAAACTACACAATATTTTCAGATTTCACTTTTTTTGTTTTTTGATTAATGCCTGTTTTTCTGTTCCAACATCCAATCCAGAATGCCACATTGAATTTAGGCATCATATCATTTTACTTATTGAATTATTTATTTACATAAGTATAGCATTATGACTATTTTGTTCTATGATCTGATATGATTTGGGTCTGTGTCCTCGCCCAAATCTCATGTCGAATTGTGATTCCCAATGTTGGAGGAGGGGCCTGGTGGGAGGTGATTTGATCATGGGAGCAGATTTCTACCTTGCTGTTCTCATAGTAGTGATTGAGTTCTCATGAGATCTGGTTGTTTATAAAAGTATGTAACACTTTCTCCTTTTCTCTCTCTTCCTCCTACTCCCAGCGTGTAAGACTTGCTTGCTTCCCTTTAGCCTTTTGCTATGATTATAAGTTTATTGAGGCCTCCCCAGAAGCAGAAAACTGTCCAGGTTGCAACATTATGGCCAATTAAACCTCTTTTCTTTATAAATTAACCAGTCTTAGGTAGTTCTTAATAGCAATGCAAGAATGAGCTAATACATGAGCTATTATCCAACACCATTTTTATTTACTTTCAAGTTTAATCACTGAAAAATCTTTAAGGTTGGTTTCTATGACCTTTGGACATACTGTAATCCAGTTTTAAGTACTTCTGTATTTTCTGAAACCACACATGTTGCAGGCTCATCTTATGTTTTCCTTTCCTTGGCTGTAGAATCTACTATTTCTTCAAGAAGCCCTAAATCATTTTATAGAATATTGGTATTTGGTAACCAAGTAACCAAATGAGTGCTTGTCGTGCTCATTATCACTGTGGTATTATTGCTTCTAGGCCCTTTGAGTGAACAAAGCTAGGAAATATATGTATTTTACTAACATATGTACACGCACATGCACATTTGTAACTATATGTGTGTGTATGTATTTAAATAAATATTTTAAACCACAAGTTCTTAATAATACCTATGATTCCAATTCAATACCACTCCAATGTTCACTTTAGTCTTCCCCTTTTCTTATTTATAACTTTTCTCTGTAATAGGAAAAACAGCTAGCTCATATTAAATATATTTACTTATTTGTTCAAACCTAGCATACACATAATGTACATTAGAATTACTGACGCATAGCCTTGTGAGAAAGGAATGTACTAATTACAATATAGTATTTGTGAAAGGTTCTTTTACTCTTTAGCCTTTTTGTAAAATACTACTTTCTAAGTTGCCTAGGTTAGTTATCTTACTTCTTACTATAAGGAGTATAGTGTGGCTATAATTTATTGATAATATAGTTCAGTTTAATAGTTACTGTTTGTGTTCAGTTCCCTAATTCTCATATTCATGTTTTAGTGACACATAGTAAAATTCACTCATTGTGGTAGGCAGGCCTTTGACAAATGCATACAGTTCTGTATTCATGACAATGGTTCCAACATGCCAAAAATTCCCTCATGCTGCCAATTTGTAATTAGCCCCCCCTTTCATCCCTAACCTCTGGCAACCACTAATCTGATTTCTGACCTTACAGTTTTGCCTTTTCTAGACTGTTATATAAATAGAATGATACAATATGTAGCCTTTTGACTCTGGCTTCCTTCACTTTGCAAAATATATTTAACATTCATTTCTTTTACTGCATTCTTCAATGGTGTTTATTATTATTATTATTATTATTATTATTATTATTATTATTATTATTATTACTGAGGAGTATTTCATGATATGAGTGCAAATAATTAGTTTATCCATTGCTATGCTTTTGATATTTGACCCCTCCGAATGCCATGCTGGAAGCTGATCTTCAGCCAGGTATATATATACATATGCATACACTTTTCTTTTTTTTAGATGAGTCTTGCTCTGTTGCCCAGTCTATAGCGCAGTGGTACAATCTCGGCTCACTGCAACCTCCACCTCCTGGGTTTGAGCAATTCTCCTGCCTCTGCCTCCTGAGTAACTGTGATTACAGGCATGCACCACCATGCCCAGCTGATTTTTGCAATTTTTGTAGATACGAGGTCTCACCATCTTGGCCAGGCTGGTCTTGAACCCCTGACCTCAAGTGATTCACCTGCCTCGGCCTCCCAAAGTCCTGGGATTACAGATGTGAGCCACCGTGCCAGGTCTTATTTTTCCAATATTTAATTGATTTTGTTTCTAACTGTTAAATTTTGAGAATTCTGTATATAATCTAGATACCAGTTTCTTGTCAGAAATGTGATTTGTAAATAGTTTCTCCTGATCTGTGATTTGTCTTTTAATTTTCTTAACCATGAATATGTATGTAGCAAAGCTAATCAAGACATACTCCTAAGTCTTAACAAAGCACAGTGTGCAGAGTGAGGGGGTTACTGCAAACCCCCTAACTATGAGTATGTATGCACGGGTGTGTACTTGTGTGTGCGCTATTAATGGCACGAGAGTGACTCTCCAAAGAAGTCACAAAAATGTTTCATGAGAAGAAAAGCCAGCTACAAACATCAGCAAGGTCAAGCTTCAGACAGTACCTGTTAACTATATGTTTTCCTGGTAGCCTCTTTTCTCTTTCCTGACCCTTTGACCTAGGCTCTGAATGGTAAAGCTGGTAAGGAAAAGAAGATAGGAGTCAATTCTCCTTAATCAGGGAGCAGGCGGTGCATCGCCAGCTTTTCTTAGGAGTTAAAACAACTTTGTATGAAGTGAGAATTGATGGTTATTACATGAGACTAAACATCTAAGTATTGAACAGTACTTAAGTGTGATTTTTCTTCTCTAAATTGCCATAAAAATGTTTATAATCAATGCATGATTTGAAAATTGATAGGGCCATCTTATTTTCAAGCAGAGAAGGGGGCATGAATGAATAAATTTTATACAGATAGTGAAAAACAAAATGAGTTGCTTTTTGAGTATATGTAACTATTCCTGTATGTTCAGTATGTTGCTGTAATTTCTAAAAGAAATGCTACATTTATTTTGATGTGCTCTTTTGCAAGAATGTGACATAGTTTATTTTACTCCTACTCTTTGGTCTTTAGGTTATTTTAAATCTTGTGTTGTTACAAATAATTCTAAATGATTAACCTTATATGTATATTATTTTTAAGAAATCCATCTGCAAGAAAATTTATGTGAGGTACCAGAGGCAAAATTTTTGTGCATTTATAATTTTGGAGACATTGTTTCAACTATTTGGTCTGTTCTCCAGATGATTTCACACATTGATTTTAAATACATTTAGTTTTGAATTCATTTATCATATGTTATATTCCCAACAATATTTCAGTGTATTTCCAGGTTTCCTTGTCTACTCCAAAATTTACATCTGTATGTATTATGTTGTACTATATCAATTAGCTTACTTTATAATATATACATTGAACTTATACAGACTGAGAATCCCTTATCTGAAGTGCTTGGAGCCTAAGTGTCTTAGATTTTTGAGTCTTTCAGATTTTGAAATGTTTGCATTGTACTTACCATCCCTAATCTGAAAACTTAAAATCTAAATGCTCCAATAAGCATTTCTCTGGAGTGTCATGTTGATACTAAAGAAGTTTTTGACTTTGGAGCATTTTTAATTTTGTATATTTTAATGATGGAGGCCTGTATATGGTTTTTAAGTAAAAAGTCAGGTAAAGATAATACAGCTCTTTAACTCTGTTGTTCTTATTTTTCGGAATTTCAAAGAATTGTTCTTGCTTTTCTTCACATTACCTTTTGAATTACTGAAGTCAGGAAACAGGGCTTAATAATGTTTATACTTACTGTAATACATAATACAGTGCCTATGGCCTAAAATATTCTAAGTAGATAATTGAATGTTTACTGGATTTAGCTGAAATGAATCCAGTTCTGGATAAGCTACGACTTATTTTTAAATCGTAGCACCACAAAACCCATCTTCCATCTAGAGAATTAGCCAAGGGATGCCAGTTTGAACTTTTCTATCTAGATAGCATACAACTGTCAAGCAAGAGAGAAGGCAATATGGTTTGGATGTTTGTCCCCTTCAAATCACATGTTGAGATGTGACCTTTAAGGTTGGAGGTGGGGTCTAAGTGGGTGTTATTGAATTATGGAGGTGGATCTCTCATGAATGGTTTAACATCATCCTTTTGGAATTGAGTGAGTTCTCACTCAGTTCCTGCAAAATCTGGTTGCTTAAGAGCCTGGGAACTCCCTTTTATCTCTCTTGCACCCTCTCTCATTATGTGATATACCTGCTCCCACTTCACTTTCTGCCATGAGTGACAGCTCCCTGAGGCCTCACCAGAAGCTGAGCAGATGGCAGTGTCATGCTTGTAAAGACTACAGAATCATAGCCAATTAAATCTGTTGTCTTTATAAATTATCCAACCTCAGGTATTTCTTTAGAGTGGTGCAAAAAAGGACTTACATAGAAAGGAAGCTGTGAAATGATGGAAACTCACAGAACTGACATGATATTGATAAGGGAGAGGCAGTTACATTTCTGGAGAAATATGTTGTTGAATTAATGTAGCATTTTCAGACTCACACAGCTCTTTCCTAGTAAACTAACTGTAAGCATTTATATCCTATTGTATCACCAGTCAACGATAAACTAAAATAAATCCTTTGTTTCTGCTGGGTGTGCAACCATTTCTTATTTTGCTGAGAACAGGACTCTTGTTTTCCCTCAACAATCCCCATTTCTCATCTTCAGTTTACATAGTTATTTTAAACCTGATGTGAACCCTAGTTCCAGAGTTGGGCAGAAAACCCAGGCTTCGTTAATCAAATCCCAAACCCTGTCTTTAATGAATGGCTTATTAATCTACATAACTTGAGGCAGCCCATTCAGGGATGACTATCCTCAATTCAAGTACCACTGAAATTAAAGAAGATGAACATTTGTCTCTCACTTATACACTGTGGGAATGCAGGACTAGAACACTGGGGGGTTGATCATATTGCAATAGCTTGTCTGAAAATTTAAGCAAGACACAAAGAAGAATAAATCAGAATCAGAGGGCAAGATTACTACTCCAGATGTCATCATTTGAGCCCCTGGATCCAGCTGTGAGTTTTCATTTAGGTATGCCAATAATGTTATTAGCAAAAAGACTCAAGTTAGTATGTCTTGAATTTGTTGTTGCTTGCAACCAAACACTTTAATCAATACATGTCATTTTAGAAACATATTTGAAATTATTCTCGAGCTGTTTTGTTCACAAGGGCATGAAGGCATGGGTGTGAATATGGGTGTCGTTTGTTTCACAAAACAAATTATATATTTTTTCTAAATATTCAGTAGAGTAATCTGAATTTCCTGGCAATGTTATTCGCCCCTGATGGAATTATACAAAAATACTTGCCTAAATCATTTTTTTAAAAGAAATATTCATGTAACTTCCTTTTGAAATTTTTTGTTGTTGTTTGGTGATTTGCATACAACCTTTCTTATCTCCTACAAAAATCTGAAGAATCATAAAGCTGACATTTCATGCCTTAAATTTCAGCACTGTGAAAATCTCTATAAAACATATTTTTGGAGGCCAAGTTGCCAGTTGGATTGAGAGAGTCATCCTAAAATATCTAGAGTTTTCTTTGAAGTCAAATATATATATACACATATATATGCATATATACACATATATACATATATACACA
>NC_045435.1:4730019-4745388 GCF_002776525.5 Piliocolobus tephrosceles | reverse complement strand
ATATACACATATATATGCATATATACACATATATACATATATACACACATATATATTTGCTGGAGACTTCAAGGAATACTCTAGATATTTTAGGATATATATATATATAATCCTATATATATTTAAATATATATCTTATTGTATATATATTTATTTTATATATGTAATAGCAATTAAAAAGATTATAGAGAAGTTCATAATTTTTCAATTTTTTATACAGAAAGCTCTACTATAACTATTGGTACTTCAGTAGGACTATTCTGTGTGGCAACATCCAGTAGGTCTATGTTGATAAAAAAGCAGAAATGGAAGTGAAACAACTGCACCAAAGATGCTGATGGTAGAACAGTTCTTGATGTTCTTAAAGCTTTAGGGCAGCTTACAATAGGATCATATGACTTACGCTAGTATACATGTGCTGGTGACCAGAAATTTCTTGAATTTGTTTCACTGTTTCACTACTGAGTGCCAGTTATGCCAGGATATGCTACTGCAACATTCAAGAAACATGTGATTTGCAGGCAGCATTAAATAAATGTCAAATTAAAAAATATATGAGCCACTTATTTATTTCCAAAAATGCATACAAGGTATGCAATTGAAAATATGTGTGTAAACATCCTATCTGTTATTTCCGAATGATAAAACATCACCTTTTGTGTACTTCTGCCTTGGTGCTCTTGCTGTCTCAAGGCAAACTGTCAGTTCCTATGACAAAGACACAGACAACATCTGCCACATTCTTTGAGCCAGTAAAAACAGCCATTTAAAGAAACAAAGAAAATGAAAATAATGAGCAATGATGATTGTTTTTTCTCCATTATCTTTTGTTTTAAATTTGATTTCCCTTTGGTCTCAGGTAGATTGTTTGCACTATAAAGTGATCCCATTAAACAATCAAACAATAGGACTGCACCTGCCAGCTGTCACAGCAAAGACAGGGAAGACCCACACCCCACATCAACTCTTCTCTGACAAACACGTTATCAACTCATTATATTATCTTGGAACTGATCAGCCAAGGAAATAGTAGTTGTTTGGTTCCATTTATGAAAAGTATGAGTGCACCTGCTTTAAGAGTTTTGTATGTGCTATTGTTCCTTGCAGGCTTATATAACAGGAATTTAAAGTACAAGTTAGAGGTTGTAAAAAGGCATTTTTTTTTTCACAAGATGCCCTACAAAACATGGCATTAATGTTTACTCTTTAATATTATTCATTAGTCTTGTGAAGATTTAAGATATAAAAGTACCATAAGTAAGGTAACATGGGTGTATAAAGGTGTACAAATACCTGACCCCAGTGTCTCAAATTATAATAACTCTGAGGGGATATCTCAGCTTCAAAGTCCACATAGGATTGATTGGCTCAGGCCTTGAGGCCACTATACAGAGCCCAAGATTTCATTCTGTCCAATTTTTGTTTCTTCTCTTCTTTGATACACTTCTTTCAACAGCCAGGAAGGTCATTGGAAAAGGGCTGTCTTAGAAATGAGGCATAATGTTTTGGGGCAGCTTCCTCCAACTCAGGCAACTCCCAAGGAGCTTGACAGCTGGGTACCTGTGGGAATACATCCTAAATTCCTAAAAGCTACACCTGAGCTTGGGCTCACACTATCCATGAAACCAGTTTAAAAGCTTAATATTCTGCCAAAGTATTGCTAGCCACTTTAACACTATATGTTATGGATAGCTCATTCTTTATGTTGACATTTCAGACTGTGTGTAATGAGTGTTATTGGCTGAGGAAACTTGACTAAATTTTATCATTTAAGCAACAGCCCTGGGAGGGAGAATGAAGGCTCTTTGTGGTATGTGGCATGTATTACTGATTTTCCTGGCTTAAGTGCCAAGAACAATAACTAGCACTTAGATTTGACAGATGTTTGTGAAGTTAATGAGTGACAAGGATGGAGAAGTTAGTAACTAACACTTTTTTCATACTTACTGTGAACCAGGCAGTGTTCTACATTCTTTGCATATTTAATATTTTTAGCCCTTGCAGCACTGCATTGAGACAGGCACTACTGAAACTTAAGCCACTGTGATACAGGCTAGTTAGGGAGCTTCCCGTGACCGCTCAGGTAGTGTGTGATGCAGCTGGCATTTAAACTCTAAGTATCTCACTACAAAGCCTGTACTCTAAACTTCATGCATCTATTTGTGACCATTATGCTTCACTTTGCTTATAAGGACTTTTTGCCCAAATCGGGGGCTAGATTCCCTAATCCAGTGATGAAGAAAATGTTATTTATCAGGAATTACAAAGTATTTTTAATAAGAGCTTACAGAGTTTTTTTTGACCAAATTTGAATATTTTAATGGAATTGCACTCATTTCTGTCAATCATATATCTCTGAAGATATTTGAATGTGATGTTGCTAAAGATTTTTCAGATTGTCCCTTCTGACACACGTGCTCACCTATAGGTGCTGAGATCTGGAACACAACAATTCCAACAATCGCCTCAGCCCATAGGCCATCTTTTCTATGGTGTTGGCATTAGGGCAATTGATTGTTTCCCTATTTTTGCACTGAAGGTTCTGCAGCTTAGAAACTTTCTTAGTTGTAGGCTAACTGGAATAGTTTCTTACTCTATGTTATACCCTCATTCTTCTTGCTAATGTCATTGCCTCCTACATCTATTTGACTTGAGAAAGTCAAATAGAAGGAAGAAGGGATGAAATGATAAATGTCCTCTTGGCCCACGTTCAGGAAGAATAATTGGCAGTGAAAGGAGGAGGCGTTTAGAATCTCCAGGTCTTACACCAAAAGTGTTGTGAGTCCCTTGAATGAGTGTTGGCTATAGCCCAGCTGAGTATGCCCACTGCAGCCAGAAATTTTCAGAAATCCCTCGTACCACTTTCTTCCTCCTCTAACCTTTCCATCCCTCAGTCTTCTATAGTCCAAAAAAAAAAAAGAAAAAAAAAAATTCTTAAAGCTTCTTTTTCCTGGAATCACCATTCTTTCATAATTGCTAAGCATACGTATCAATTGTTAGAACTATGTCTGCCCTTACGTGTTATCATATTATTTTTCATAAAAATAGTTCAGATCGTAGGATTTTACAAGCCCAGTTTCATTTTAACATGACATTTTCTTTTCTTTTCTCTCTCTCTCTCTTTTATTTTTATTTTTATCATACTTTAAGTTCTAGGGTACATGTGCACAATGTGCAGGTTTGTTACATATGTATACATGTGCCATGTTGAGCATTAGGAGATATACCTGATGTAAATGAGGAATTAATGGATGCAGTACAGGCCATTTTCAAAGTAAAGTATAAAGGTGTTGTTTTTGTTTAAGCTGTGTGATGTCAGTAATGATTTAATGATGTTAATACCTTATTGTTAGAAAAAAGAAAACAACTTATTAGGCGACACTCTTGTCAACAAGATAATTCTGGTTAAACAATGTTGAAAGGAGTGTTTCAAGCCAAAATCAATAAAAACATAGAAAAACATGAAAGATGACTAATGAGAAAATCAAGTCCTTTACACTTTGATGAATGCTGTCAGAAAGTGTCAAAACTTGCAATGTATTACCAGATTAAAAAGGGCATGAAACATTCAGAAAAACTAATTAGGCAAAACTGCACAACCACAGAAGCAACTTGAAAATGGCTGATGAGATAATTATGTTGAATAGTCAAAGAAACCAAAGGTCTGAGGTTTATGATATTTGCTTTATCAGTGATCTAAGGTGACAGTGGGGACTTGGATACCAGAGTTGAGTACACCAGTTAAATATATGTTAGAATAACTTTAAATTATACTGAAGAGTGACATAAACTTTACTAATCATTTCTCCTAAGCCATGACCCATCGTTATATTTATTACCTCTTGATTTGAAAACTTTACAGGGTAAATGAATTTAGTTATATGTATTTATTATTATATTTCTGGATCTTTCATTATATTTATACACCAATTGCAGTTGGATACAGAAGTTATGGAAAATTCAGATGCCTCCCTTACACCAAAGTCTTGAAATACTACTTTTCTTTCCTTGCATGTTGTGCTTGGCTTTTCGTCCCACACAAAGGCAGGAAAGAGTATCTTGCGGTTTCCCTCTCTAATTCTTCCTGAAAAGACTTAGCTATGGGCATGTACACAATATTTCAAATTGGTAGGGATGAGTATGATATAATTTCTAAGCCTGGATATCTGGGTATTGCCACTGAGTTAGAGTTACCTATTATTGTTGTTGTTTGCTCCAAAGTGTTACTTAAATTCCTTATGCTGGTGAGACTTAACCCCACTGATTTCCAAGAAAAATTTTGAGCATATAACCTGATTTTTTTCTTGTAACGGACAATAAAATGAAAAGAAGGAGATATATTGATGGAAGAACTTAAGCCAAAAGAAAACAGGATGTGATAATATGTGAAATTCTCAGGCCATGTAAATTGCAAAGCATATCAAAATTAATTTTGACTTTGGAGGGAAAGCCAGTGTGGCCAATTATAATGCTTCAGAAGAATTAATAGGTCAGATAATTCAGACACAGAAGAGGCTGCGTGAAGAGATTAGTGTGAGACCTGGAGATCCCCACAGTTATCTCAGCAGAAGCCAGAAATGGAATTAGGATTATCCAGGAAAGAGTCGTGGAAGAACCTTTGTCTAATGGAATGAATCCATGTGACATATACGGAAGACTCAGAGGATACTTGAAAATGCTATACCAGCAGAAACACTGTCAGCTTCTACTGAAAAGAACAGAGAAAAGAGAAAATGAAAGAAGGCTGTGAGACTCTCAACATTTTACAAGCAGAAAACAGGATGATAGAATTATCAAGCTTCAAATAAATGCTACCCTTCATGAAAAAGGAAGAATGACTCCAAGATTGGATCGGTGAGCACAGAGGGCAGAACTTTCAACCACATAGTATAACTCCCAGGCCTTAAAACCTAATGTTTTACCACTGGAATTTTAAATCACTTAGCTCTTATGATTCCTTTGTTCTTTCATTTTCTTTCTTTCATCTGTTCATCTATTTCTATCCTAGCATTTTATTTTGGGAGCAGATAACTTGTTTACTGGTTTTACAGCTCTGCAGACTAAGAGAAACTTAGTTCCAAGACGGAACCAGTTGCATCTTTATCTGATTAATTTGAACAAGATAATGAGACCTGGGATTTATGTGATGAGACTGATGTGAAATTTTGAATTTAAGTTGGTACTCCAGTAGGTTGAGACTTCAGGTGATCTTAGGATAGGATGAATGTATTTGTCTGTGGGATAAGTATGAGTCATTTTTATTGATATGCAATATATGTACATATTTATGGGGTACATGTGATATTTTGTTACATGCATAGAATGTATAATATCAAGTCAGGGTATTTGAGATAAGTGTCACTTCGAGTATTTATCATTTCTATGTGTCAAGACCATTTCAGTTGCTTTCTTCTAGCTATTTTAACATACACAATATATTTTAGTTAAATGTATTCACCCTACTCTGCTATCAAACATGAGAACTTAGTCTTTCTATGTAATGATATGTTTGTACCCATTAAGCGACTTCTATTTATGCATCTCCTCCCCTGCAACAGACACACACACACACACACACACACACTTCACACTTACTTCAGCATCTGGTATCTATCATTCTACTCTCTAACTTTATAATATCAACTTTTAGCTTCACATGTAAGTGAAATGTGTGATACTTGTCTTTCCATGCCTGGCTTATTTCACTTAATATAATGACCTCTAGCCTCTAGCTCCATCCACATTGCCACGAATGACTTGATTTCATTCTCTTTTTATGGCACAACAGTATTCCACTGTGTAATAATATCACATTTTCTTTATCCATTCATCCGTTGATAGACACTTGGGTTGATTCCACATCTTTGCTATAGTGAATAGTGGTGCAGGTAACATTTTGATATACTGATTTCTTTTCCTTTGGATAAATACCCAGTAGTGAGATTGCTGGATCATACGGTAGTTTTATTTTTAGTTTTTTGATTAATCTCCAAACTATTTTTAATTCTGCTGTACTTATTTACATTCCTACCAACAGTGTATAAATGTTCAATTTTCTCTACATCCTTGCTGCAAACTGTAATGTTTTATCTTTTTAGTGATAGCTAATATAGCTGGGATGACAGCTCATTGTGGTTTGAATTTGTATTTCCCTGACAACAAGTGATGTTGAACATTTTTAAATGTACCTTTTGGCCATTTATATGTTTTTTTTTTTTTTTGAGAAACGCCTAATCATGTATTTTTTGCCTATGTTTTAATTGAATGATGATGATGATGATGATGATGATGATGATGATGATGATTACTGTTGAGTTGTTTGAGTCTATTGTATATTCTGGATATCAGTTCCTATTTTGCAAATATTTTCTCCTATTCAACAGGTTGTCTTTTCCTTCTGTTGATTGTTTCATTTGCCAAGCAGAAGTTTTTTAGTTTGATACATTCCCATTTGTCTATTTTCGGTTTTGTTTCCTGTGTTGTGCTGTGGAGGTCCTAGTCTTAAAATTCTTGCCTAGGCCAATGTTCTGTAGTGTTTCCCCTATGTTTTCTTCTAGTGGTTTATACTTTTGAGATTTATGTTTAAGTCTTTAATCAACCTTGAGTTGATTTTTGTGTATGGTGAGGAATAGGTCCAGTCTCATTCTTCTGCATATAAATATCCAATTTTCCTAGTATCACTTCTTGAAAAAGGTGTCCTTTCTTCAGTGTATGTTGTTGGCACCTTTGTTGAACATCTGTAGGCTGGATATGTGGATTTATTTATGGGTTCTCTATTCTTTGTTTCATCTTTTGTAATTTTAATTTTTTTTAATTTTTGTGGGTACATAGTGGTATATATATTTATGGTATACATGAGATACTTTATTATAGACATGCAATGTGCAATAATCACATCATGGTAAATAGGTTAACTATCCTCTTAAGGATTTTTGTGTTACAAAAAATCAAATTGTAATATTTAGTTTTTATAAATGTACATTTAAATTATTATTAACTATAGTCACCCTGTTGTGCTATCTAGCTCTTATTCATTCTATGAATTTTTTTGTTCAGATTAGCCATACCTACTTCTCCATACCCCTCACTTTCCTTCCTAGCCTCTGGTATCCATCCTTCTACTCTCTGTCTCCATCAGTTCAATTGTTTTAATTTTGAGTTCTCACAAATTAATAAGAACATGTGAAGTTTGTCTTTCTGTGCCTGAACTACTGCACTAAACATAATGACCTCCAGTTCCATCCATGTTGTTATGAATGACAGAAACTCTTTCTTTTTTAATGGCTAAATAGTTCTCCATTGTGTATAAATACTACATTTTCTTTATCTGTTCATCTGTTGATGGACAATTAGGTTGATTCTAAGTCTTGTTTATTTTAAATAGTGCTGCAATAAACATGGGAGTGCAGGTATCTTTTCAATATAGTGATTTCCTTTATTTTGAGTTTATTCGCTAATAGTGTGATTAGTGTGATGGTGTGATCATATGGGAGCTCTACTTTTAATTTTTTGAGGAACCTTCAAACTGTTTTCCATAGCGGCCATACTAATTTACATTGAACCAACTGGGTATGAGGGTTCCCTTTTCTCCACATCCCCTCCAAAATTTGTTATTGCCTGTCTTTTGGATAAAAGTCAGTTCAACTGAGGTAAGAAGATTTCTCATTGCAGTTTGGATTTACGTCCTCTGACGTTCAATGATGTTGAATACATTTGCATATTCCTATTTGCCATGTGTATGTCTTCTTTTAAAAAATGGCTACTCAGAGATTTTGCTCTTTTTTTTTTTATCAGATTATTAGTTTGATTTTTCTGTAGAGCTGTTTGAGCTTCCAGATACTGTGGTTATTAATCCCTCTTCAAATGGGTAGTTTTCAAATATTTTCTCCATTCTGTAGGTTATCACTTCATGTTGTTGACTGTTTCCTTTGATGTGTGGAAGCTTTTTAATATAATGTGATCACATTTGTCCATTTTTACTTTGTTTGCCTGTGAAATTTTTGCCTAGACCAATGTCCTTGATAGTTTCCTGAATGTTTTCTTTTAGTAGTTTCCTGGTTTTAGATATTATATGTAAGTATGTAATTCATTTTGATTTGATTTTTATATAAAGTGAGAGATAGAGGTCTAGTTTTATTCTTCCACATATAGATATTGTGTTTACTCAGCACCATTTAATGAAGAGACTGTCTTTTCCCCAATGTATGCTATTGGCACCTTTGTCAAAAATGAATTTATCATACATGTATGAATGGGTTTCTGGGTTCAATATTCTGTTCCATTGGATTTTGTGCCTGTTTTTATGACAGTACCATGCTGTTTTGATTGTTATATCTCTGTAGTATAATTTGATGTCAGGTAATGTCATTTATCCAGTTTTGTTCTTTTTCCTTTGGGTAGCTTTGGCTATTCTGGGTCTTTTGTGATTTCATATAAATTTTAGGATTTATTTTTCTATTTCTGTGGAGAATGTCATTGGTATTTTGATAGGGATTACATTAAATATGTAGATTGCTTTGGGGTATGGACATTTTAACAATATTGATCCTTCTAATCTATGAACATCAAATATCTTCTTGTGTTTTTATGTTCTCATCAATATCTTTCATCAGCATTTTATAGATTTCATTGTAGAGATTTTTCATTTCTTTGCTTAATTCCTAGGCATTTAGTTTTATTCATGATTATTGCAAATGTGATTACTTTTAGATTTCTTTTTCGGATTGTTCACTATTGGCATAAAGAAATGGTACTGATTTTTATTTTAGTTTTGTATCCTGCAACTTTTTTTTTTTTTAACAGTTGTAATAATTTTCTAGTGGAATCTTTAGTTTTTTTTCAAATGTAATATCATGCCTTCTGCAAACAAGGATAATTTGCCTTCTTGGTTTCCAGTTTAGGTGTCCTTTATTTCTTTCCTTTGTTCTAATCGCTCTAGCTAGAGTTTCTAATACTATGTTGAACAATAGTGGTGAAGTTGGTACCCTTGTCATATTACAGATCTAAAAGAAAAAGATTTAACTTATGATACTAGCTGCAGGTCTGTTACACATGGCTTTTATCATGTAAAGGCATGTATCTTCTATAACTTCTAAGCTATTGTATAGCTTGTATAGATTTTTTAAGAGTTTTTAACATGAAGGGGTATTGAACTTTAAGCATCCATTGCAATGATCGTGTTTTTTGTGCTTTATTTTGTTGATATAATGTATTACATGGTTTGATTTTCATATGTTGAACAATTCTTGCATACCTGGGATGAATCTTACTTGGTCATAATGAATAATCTTTTTACCATGTTTTTAAATTTGGTTTGCTAGGATTTTGTTGACAATTTTGCTTCAACATTCATCAGCAATATTGTTCTGTAGTTTTATTTTTTGGATATGTCCTTGTTTAGTTTTGTTATCAGATAAATACTGGCTTCATAAAATGAGTTTGGAAGAATTTCTTCCATGTATTCCAAACTATTTTTTGGAAAAGTTTGAGTAGTATTGGTATTAGTTCTTCCTTTAATGGGTAGAATTCAACTGTGAAGCCATCAAATCCAGGGATTTTATTTACTGGGAGACTTTTAGTAGAGCTTCAATTTTGATACTTGTTACTGCTGTGGTCAAGTTTTGGATTTCTTCCTGGTTTAGTCTTATAGGGTTACATATATATATATATATATATATATAAATTATATATATAATCTATATATATATAAATTATATATATAATCTATATATAATTATATATAAATTATATATATAATCTATATATAATTATATAAAAATACATATATTATATAGAATGCTATATATATATAAGAATGTATCAATTTTTTCTAGATTTCCCAATTTATTCGCATGTAGTTGCTTAAAGTAATCATAATAATCCCTTGAATATCAGCAATATCAGTTGTAATGTAATCTTTATCATCTCTGATTTTATTTATTTGGATCTTCTGTCTGTTTTTCTTAGTCTAGCTACAGGTTTGTCAATTTTATCTTTTAAAAAATAATTAATAATCCCTTTTATCATTTCGATTTCATTTATTTTTGCTTGGTTCTTTATTATTCATTTTCTTTAATTTTGGTTTTGGTTTGCTATTGTTTTTCTAGTTCTTTAAGGTACATCATTAGGTTATTTGAAGTTTTTCTGTTTTTGGATGTGGGCACTGATAGCTATGAATTGCCCTCTTAGTACCAATTTTGCCGTTCCCCATAGGTTTTGGTATAATGTGTTTTCATTACTATTAGTTTCACAAAGCTTCTCAATTGTTTTCTTTATTTCTTCATTGACCTACAGGACATTCAGGAGCATATTATTTAATTTCTATATGTTTTTATAGTTTTCAGAATTCCTCTTGTTATTGTTTTCTCATTTTATTTCATTGTGGTCAGAGAAGGCGCTTGATGTAATATCAATTTTTTGGAATGTTTTAACTTGTTTTGTTACCTAATGATATGGTTTATCTTGAAGAATGATCCATGTGCTGAGGAAAAAATGTGTATTCTGCAGCCAGGATTAAATGTCCTGTTAATATTTATTAGGTCCATCTGTTCTATCGTGTAGATGAACTTTGGTGTTTTTTTTGTTGACTTTTTCTCTAGAATATCTGTTGAATGCTGAAAGTGGGCTGTTGAAGTCCCTAGCTATTATTGTGTATTGGTCTATCTTTATATTTAGCTGTAATAATATTTGTTTCATAAGTCTGGGTGCTCCAGTGTTGGGTATGTATATATTACAATCATCATATTGTCTTGCTGAATTGGCACTTTTATCATTCTATAATGACCTTCTTTGTCTCTTCTTACAGTTTTTCTTTTGAAATCTACTTTGTCTAACTATAGCTACTCCTTCTCTTTTTTGTTTTTTGTTGGAATGAAATACCTTTTTCTACCCCTGATTTTCAGTCTATGGATATGTTTATAGAAGAAGTGTGTGTCTTGTGTTCAATATATTATTGGGTTTTGTTTTTGTATCCATTATACCACTCTATATCTTTTGATCAGAAAGTTTAGTTTACTTACATATTTAAATTCAATGTTATTAAGTAAGGACTTATTTCTGCATTTTGTTATATTTTTCTAATTGGTTTGTAGTCTTTTCTTCCTTCTTTCCTTTTTTCCTTTCTTCCCTTATTGAGGGTGATTTTTTCTGCTGGCAAAATTTAATTCATTGCTTTTTATTTTTGGTCTATCCATTGTACTTTTGTTTAACCATGATGCTTGCAAATAGTGTCTTGTAACCCATTATTTTAACGTGATGATACCTTAACACTGATTGCATAAAAAAAGAAAAATGCAAAAGGAAAATTAAGAAAAACTCTACACTGTAACTTTCTTTCTGCTTTTTAACTTTTTGTTCTTTCTCTTCATGTCTTATAGTATATTTATGTCTTAAAACATTGTTGCAGTTATTATTTTAGTTTGACTCATTATTTAATTGTGTTGTGACTTAAAAGTAGATTACACTGCAGTGTTATAATATTCTGTTTTTCTGTGTGTTTACTATTACCAATGAGTTTTGTTCCTTCAGGTAATTTCTTCTTGCTTATTACCATCCTCTCTCTCCCTTTTGCATTTCTTGTGGTACAGGTTGGTGTTGATGAAATTTCTTAGCTTTCATTTTTCTGTAAGATCTTTATTTCTCTATTCTTGAAGGACATTTTTGCTAAACATACTATTCTAGGGTAAAAGTTGTTATCTTTTTACAATTTAAATATGTCATGCCACTCTCTCCTGGCCTGTAAGGTTTCCACTGTCTTCTGTCAGACATATTAGAGCTTCCTTGTATGTTATTTGTTTATAATCGCTTGTTGCTTTTTGGATTCCTTTTTAATGCTTGACCTTTGGGAGTTTCATTAATAAATTCCTTAAGGTAGTATTATTTGGATTAAATGTGCTTGGTGTTCTATAACTTTATTTTCTACTTAGATATTGATATCTTTCTCTAGGTGTGGGGAGTTTCAGGATTATTCCCCGATGCCTTATTTAGTACACTTGATGAGGTCATGGTTTCCTGCCTGGGCTTGATGCTTATAGATTGTTGGTGTCTGGGAATTGATTCGTTAGGTATTTATTGTGGTCTTCATAATCTGGGCTCGTTTGTGCCCATTCTATTTGGGAAGGCTTTTATGGTATTCAAAGGGACTTGGGCTCCAAACCTAGTAATGCTGGGATTGTTGCAGACACGTAGAGGTATCACCTTGGTGGTCATGCATAAGATCTGGAAAAATTCTCTGGATTACTGGGCAAAGACCCTTGTTTTCTTCCCTTACTTTCTCCCAAAGAAATGGAGTCTCTCTCTCTCTCTCTCTCTCTCCCCCCCCCGCCCCCTCCCCCCCACCCCCCCGCCCACAGTGCCCGGCACTCTGGTTGGGGTGATGCAAGTACCCCTGTGGCTATCTCCTCAGGCACTGCCCTGGGTCAGACCTAAAGCCAGCATAGCACTGAGTCTTGCCCAAGGCTCACTATAACCACTACCTGGCTGCTACCTATGTTCACTCAAGTCTGTAGGGCTCTACAATCAGCAGATGGTGAAGTCAGCCATGCCTGTGAACTTCTCTTCAGGGTGGTGAGTTCCTCCAGGCCCCAGACAGGTCCAGAGATGCCATCTGGGAGCCAGGGATTGGAGTCAATAACCTTAGAAATCTACCTAGTATTTTATTCTACTGTGGCTAAGCTGGCTCTCAAACCACAAGAAAATGTTTTTACTGCTATTCCCTTCCCTTACCATAGGCAGTGGAGCCTTACTCCATGGCCACCACCACCACCACCAGTTGCCAAGCCACTCCTGATGTTTGCTTAAGGCACAAAGCTCTTCAGTCAGGTTATGGTGCATTCTTCCAGGACTGGGAGTCACCTTTCAGGGCAGTGGGTTCCCCTCTGTCCCAGGGAAGGTCCAGAAATGCTGTCCAAGAAATGAAGCTTGGACTTAGGGACCCCAAGAGGCTGCCTGGTGCTCTGTCCCACTGTGACTGAGCTGGTACTGAAAGCCAGCATGTCTCAGTATGTCAACCAAGGCCCATAGTGTGGTACCTGGGTATTGCTCTCAGTTATTCAGGGCACAAGGTCTCTTCAGTCAGTAGGTGAAGAATCCTGCTAGGAGTTGTTTCTTCCCTTCCAGGCAGTGGGTTTCCCTCTGGCCAAAGATGTGTCTAGAAATGTCATCTGAGAGTTAGAGTCTGAGATGGTAGCCTTATGACTCTCCCGATTTCCCTATCCTATTCTTCTGTGGCTGAGCTGGTATCCAAGATGCTAGACACAGTCATTTTACTCTTTCCTCTTCTAAAGTAGAAGGAAGGAATCACTTTAATTGCTGTGAGCTGCACTGCCTGGGGTTGGGTAGGGGTGGCACAGTTACTCCACCAGCTGGTCTTTCTGATGTCCCACTAGGTCACACACTCCCCCAATCCACTTACTCCTAAGACCAAAACAGCATCAGGACTTGCCTAGAAATTTTAGTCCTTGTGTCTTAGACTGCATTTCAGGTTTATTTTCAACTTCAGAGCACTTTCGATTGAAGTGATGAGGCTTTCTAAGAAACTCAAGTTCTGACTGCTGGGATGGGTGTTTCTCCTCTGGCTGGGTCTGGTCCAAATGTTCCCTCCATGGATGGGCACTGACTAAATTCAGCATGGTTTGGATGTCTGCTGTGACAGGTCAGTGCTGAGTTCAATGTAAAGTCACCCATTCACTGTGTTCTCCCGCTACCAAATGCACAGATTCTCTCTCCACACCATGAAACTGCTGCTGAAGGAGGGAAGAGGGCTAGTGTTGGCAATCCAAGACAGTCTTTTCTATACTTTTCAGTGTCTCATTAAACTATATGAAGTTAGAACCAGGTACTTTGTCTGCTTATCTGACTTTTAGTTCTTATGAAGGTGCTTTTTTTTTCCCCATGCAGATAGTTAAAATTTGGTGTTCTGGTGCTGGAGATGATCAGTGGAGCCTTGAATTATACCATGTTACCACACCCTCTGAATTCTCTATTCTGTTTTATTGGTCTTTGTTTTTATAGCAATGCCATGCTGATTTGATTGTTCTAACCTTAAAATATATTTTCACGTCAGACAGTGTGATGCCTCCTTCTTTGTTATTTTTGCTTGAGATTGCTTCAGTAATTTAGGCTCTTGTTTTGTTCTATATCAATTTTAGGATTGCTTTTTCTACTTTCAAGAAAAATTGCATTGATATTTTGATGGTGATTGCATTGAATCTGTAGATTGCTTTGGACAGTATGATCATTTTAATTCTTTAAATCCATGAACATGAGATTGCTTTCCATTTGTTTATGCCTTCAGCTTATTTCTTCCATGTTTTATAGTTGTATTTGTAAAGGTCTTTCACCTCCTTGTTTAAATTTATTCCTAGATATTTTGTGGAGCTATTACAAGTGGGATCACCTTCTTGATTACTCTCTAAGCTATTTAATTATTGTTGTACAGAAACACTACTGATTGGTGTAAGTTGATTTTTTATCCTACAACTTTATCAAACTTATCAGATCCAAGAGATTTTGGATGAAGGCTAGGTTTTTCTAGGTACAAAATTATGCTATCTTAAATGAGAAACAACTTAACTTCCTTTTCAATTTGAATGCCTTTTATTTTGTTCTCTTACTTCATTGCTTTGGTTAAGGCTTCCAGTAATGGGTTGAACAGAAGTGGTGAATGTGGATATCCTTCTGTTTTTGCAGGACTTAGAGGAAAGGCTTTCAGCTTTTCCTCATTCAGTATGATGTTAGCTGTGGGTGTGATATATGGCCTTCATTACGTTATGTTTCTTCAGTGCCTAGTTTGTTAAGAGTTTTTATTATAAAGTGATGCTGGATCTTATCAAGTGCTTTTTCTGCATCTATTGAGATAATCATATGGTTTTTGATCTTCATTCTGTTGATTGATGTATCATGTTCATTGATTTACATATGTTGAACTATTATTGAATCCCCAGAATAAAACCTACTTGACTATGGTGTTATATTTTTACACATGTGCTATTGGAATTGGTTGGCTAATAAATTTTTGAGGATTTTTGCATCTATGTTTATCAGGGATATTACTTGTAGCTTATTTGCTTGCTTCCTTCCTTTCCTTTTCCTTCCTTCCTTCCTTCCTTCCTTCCTTCCTTCCTTTCCTTCCTTTCCTTTCTTTCCTCTCCCCTCCCTCCTTCCCTCCCTCCCTCCTTCCTTCCTTTTTCTCTCTTTCTTTCTCTTTCTTTCTCTTTCTTTCTTTCTTTCTTTCTTTCTTTCTTTCTTTCTTTCTTTCTTTCTTTCTCTCTCTCTCTCTTTCTTTCTTCCTTTCTTCCTTTCTCTTTCCTTCCTTCTTTCTTTTTTCTCTTCTTCCTTCCTTCCTTCCTTCCTTCCTTCCTTCCTTCCTTC
>NC_045435.1:4727484-4729919 GCF_002776525.5 Piliocolobus tephrosceles | reverse complement strand
TTCCTTCCTTCCTTCCTTCCTTCCTTCCTTCCTCTCTCTCTCCTCCCTCCCTCCCTCCCTTCCTTCCTTCCTTCTTCCTTTCTTCACTTTCGTTTTTTTTTGCTGTATATTTTTTGCTTTTACTTTTTTATCTGGTGTTGCTGTCAGAGCAATGTTGGCCTCAGAGATTGAGTTTGGGAAAATTCTCTTCTCTTCAATTTTTTGGAATTTCTGGAGAACTGGTACTAGTTCTTTTTTGTATGTTTTGTGGAATTTGGCGGTAAATCCAGACAGTTAGTTACTCTAGCTAGTGTTTTATTGATTTTATCTTTTAAAAATCAACTTTTCATTTAATTAATCCTTTGCTTTTTTTTTTTTTTTTTTTTCTTTTTTAGTCTCTTTCATTTAGTTCTGCTCCTTTTCATTGGCTCTTTCCTTCTATAATTTTGGATTTCATTTGTTGTTGCTTTTCTAGCTTCTTGTGGTGCATAATTGGATTATTTATTTGAAAATTTTCTGCTTTTTTGATGTAGGCATTTATTGAAATAACTTCCCTCTTAGCACTGCTTTTACTGTATCATATAGGTTTTGGTATGCTATGCTTTGTTTTTATTTGTGTCAATAATTTTTTTTTTTTACTTTCTGCTTGATTTTTTGACTCTGCTTATTCAGGAACATGTTTAATTTTCACATATTTGTACAGTTTGCAAAATTCCTCTTGTTATTAATTTTTAGCTTCATTCCATTGTAAACTGAAAAAGTACTCAATATGATTTCAACATTTTAAAAATTTTTGAAGACTTGCTTTATGTCCTAACAGATGGTCTGTCCTGGAGAATGTTCTGTGTACTGATGAGAAGAATGTGTGTTCTGCATCTGTTGGATAAATTGTCAGTAAATGTTTGTTAGGTCCATTTGGTCTAAAGTATGTTTTAAATCCAATGTTTTTCTGTGAATTTTCTGTCTAATGTTGAGGACAGAATGTTAAAATTCCCAACCAGTACTGCATTGGACTATATCTCTCCCTTTATATCCAATAATATTTGCTTTACATATTTGGTTGCTCCAGTGTTGGGTACATACATGTTTGGAATGTTTATATCCTCTTGCTGAATTGATTATTTTATCTTTATATAATTACTTTTTTTTCTCTTTTTACAGTTTTTGACTTAAAATCTGTTTTATCTGATACAAGTATAGCTATTCTGTGAGCTTTTGGTTTCTGATTGCATGAAGTATCTTTTTCCATTACTTTACTTTCGGTCTGTATATGTCTTTCCTTGTAGGTAGCTCATAGTTTGGTATATTTAAAAAATCCATTCAGCCAGTATGGCTGTCATTTTATTAATTGATTTTTGGTTATTTTGTATATCCTTTATTTTTCTCTTATTACTTATGATTTGGGTTTCTGTGGTGGTAACATTTGAGTTCTTTCTCTTCCTTATTGTCTGTTTGCTCTACCAGTGAGTTTTACACTTTCATGTGTTTTCCTGATGGAATATATATCACTTCTAGGCTTAATACTCCCTTGAACATTTCTTATACAATCAGCTAGTGCTAATGAATTTACTTAGCTTTTCGTTCATCTGAGAAAGACATTATTTCTACTTTATTTATAAAAAATAACTTTACTGGACATCCTTGAATTGCAGGTTTATGTTTTTGTTTATTTTTTTCAGCATTTTGAATATGCCATCCCTTTCTCCCGGGTTGGTAAGGTTTCTATTGAGAAATCAACTGTTAATCTGATGAGGGCTTCCTTAAGTGACTTTACTCCTGCTCTTTTTAGAATTCTTTTTGCCTTTGACTTTTAATATACATACTTTAATATGCCATTAAAAACCTTTTAATTTATATATATTTTGGGATTTCTAAGCTGCCTGTATCTGATAACTAAATCTCTTTCTAGACTTGGGAAGTTTTCATCCAGTATTTGTTAAATAGGTTTTCTTTTTTTTTTTTTTTTTTTTTTACTATACTTTAAGTTCTAGGGCACATGTGGATAACATGCAGGTTTGTTACATATGTATACATGTGCCATGTTGGTGTGCTGCACCCATCAACTCGTCAGCACCCATCAATTCATCAGTTATATCAGGTATAACTCCCCAATGCAATCCCTCCCCCCTCCCCATGATAGGCCCCAGTGTGTGATGTTCCCCTTCCCGAGTCCAAGTGAGCTCATTGTTCAGTTCCCACCTATGAGTGAGAACATGTGGTGTTTGGTTTTCTCTTCTTGTGATAGTTTGCTAAGAATGATGGTTTCCAGCTGCATCCATGTCCCTACAAAGGACGCAAACTCATCCTTCTTTATGGCTGCATAGTATTCCATGGTGTATATGTGCCACATTTTCTTAATCCAGTCTGTCACTGATGGACATTTGGGTTGATTCCAAGTCTTTGCTATTGTGAATAGTGCCGCAATAAACATACGTGTGCATGTGTCTTTGTAGTAG
>NC_045435.1:4647347-4717484 GCF_002776525.5 Piliocolobus tephrosceles | reverse complement strand
CCTCAGCTATAGGTCTGTTGGAGATTGCTTGAGGTCCACTCCAGACCCTGTTTGCCTGGGTATCAGCAGCAGAGGTTGCAGAAGATAGAATATTGCTGAACAGCGAGTGCACCTGTCTGATTCTTGCTTTGGAAGCTTCCTCTCAGGGGTGTACTCCACCCTGTGAGGTGTGGGGTGTCAGACTGCCCCTAGTGGGGGATGTCTCCCAGTTAGGCTACTCAGGGGTCAGTGACCCACTTGAGCAGGCAGACTGCCCCTTCTCAGATCTCAACCTCTGTGTTGGGAGATCCACTGCTCTCTTCAAAGCTGTCAGACAGAGTCGTTCGCGTCTGGACAGTCCTCTGCTGCTTTAGCTGAGCCCTGTCCCCAGAGGCGGAGTCTACAGAGACAGGCAGGTTTCCTTGAGCTCCACCCAGTTCGAGCTTCCCAGCAGCTTTATTTACCTACTTAAGCCTCAGCGATGGCGGGCGCCCCTCCCCCAGCCTCGCTGCTGCCTTGCGGTTAGATTGCCGCAGACTGCTGTGTTAGCAAGGAGGGAGGCTCCGTGGGCGTGGGACCCTCCTGGCCAGGTGTGGGATATAATCTCCGGTGTGCCGGTGTTACAGCGCAGTATTGGGGTGGGAGTTACCCGATTTTCCAGGTGTTGTGTGTCTCAGTTCCCCTGGCTAGGAAAAGGGACTCCCTTCCCCCTCGCGCTTCCCAGGTGAGGCGATGCCTCACCCTGCTTCAGCTCTCCCTGGTCGGGCTGCAGCAGCTGACCAGCACCGATTGTCCGGCACTCCCGAGTGAGATGACCCCAGTACCTCAGTTGAAAATGCAGAAATCACCGGTCTTCTGTGTCGCTCGCGCTGGGAGATGGAGACTGAAGCTGTTCCTATTCGGCCATCTTGCTCCACCCCCCTCAAATAGGTTTTCTAATATTTTTATTCTACCTTAGCCGGCCTTGAGGAGTACCAATAATTTGAGTTTTCCATTATGTTGCCCCAAGTGTCACAAAAGCTTTGCTCATTCTTTTTCATTCTTTTTTATTTCTTTATGAGGGGATTATTTCAAAAGACCTGTCTTCAAATTTCTAAGATTCTTTTTTTCTGGTTAATCTAGTCTATTGCTGAAGTTTTCAAATGTATTTTTATTACATTCAAAGAAACTTTCAGTTCCAGAATTTCCGTTTGTTTCATTTTTATATTAATATAAATACAAATAATTTTAGTACATAACAAATACCTAATATAAATATTTATGAAGCAATTACTTTTCTCCCAAACCAATATAAACATGAGCAATTATGATACATTTCTAATTCATATCTTGAATTATTTCTCTGATTTCTTTGTATTTATCTGTGTTCTCCATGATCTCACAGAACTCCTTCAATATCACTATTTTGAATTCTTTTTCCATGATCTCATCTGTTATTTTTTCACTGGAATCTCTTGCTGGAGCATTATTGTATTTCTTTGGTGGTATCATTTTTTTAAAATGTTTCTTGTGCTTTTACATTTATATCTGCACAACTAGCATAACAGTTGATTTTTCTAATTTTTAACATTTGCTTTCATAGAGTATAACTTTCCTGAAGATGTTTCTATGGTGTTGGTTGGGTATGGCACTTTGGCTTTGACTAGGTGGGTGTAGCAATGGATTCTTCATCTTATTTCTTTGGCTGTAACAGTGTCAG
This sequence comes from Piliocolobus tephrosceles, assembly GCF_002776525.5. Classification (NCBI taxonomy): domain Eukaryota; kingdom Metazoa; phylum Chordata; class Mammalia; order Primates; family Cercopithecidae; genus Piliocolobus; species Piliocolobus tephrosceles. The sequence goes on along the minus strand of NC_045435.1, from coordinate 4,715,806 downwards.
TGATGTCTGTAATTTCCGCAGAGTTTTAGGGCAAGGTCTTCAGTGAAGGCTGTGATGAAGTTATACTGTAGAGAGCGATGCCAGGTGGACCAATCCTTAGACTCCAGTGGTGGCAGCGGCAGACTGAATATGCACTCCCTTGGGCCCAAGGGTGTTATACACCTACACTAGTGTTAGCAGGTCCAGGCCTGATTTATTCTTGGGCCTCCAGGAAATTTTCTTAAGTGCTACTAGTAGCAACAATGGGCCATGTGGGTGGATAGGTCATTTGGCTAGCAGGTGTTGGGGGTGATGGCAGTAGCAGTGGTATGACAACCTTCTGACTTCCAGTCAATGCTGGTGAGAATATTAGATGTGATGGGGTGAGTGGGCTAGTCTCCAGGCCTGTCAGTGTCACAACTGAATGGGTATAAGCTGTGCTGGTAGTGGCAAGTTGAATGGGTCTGAACTCAGGCCCCCAGGAGGAGTGCTCACATGCCAGTGATGGTGGCTGGGTGATCTTTAGACCTCTGGACAACATATTCTCATTGGGGAGAAGGGTGGAGCTGGGTCAGGTGGACCTACCCCAAGGGCTTCCAGTGGTAAATACAAGATCTGGCTGAGGTAGTGTCCCCAAGCTCCCAGGGGAATGGCTGGGTTGGAGCAGCACTGGCTATGCTTCTGCCCTGCTATTCTGTCAGGTTTGCTTTTTAACAGCAGCAGCTGTAGGCAGGTGACTGGGTAACTTGCGCTTCAATCTCAGATGGTAGCTTTAGACTAACAACCTATCTTCAGGGTGCTTGTAAATGTGTGGCCACGGTGCTGTTGGGGGCAGTAGTGTTGCTCCTAGTAGCTTTTGCTTTAGCTCTGGATGTAGCATCTAGCAGTGGCAGCTGCGGGTAAGACAGTGTCCTCAGGAAACATGAACATCCACAGCAGCTCCATTACTGGGGACAGCAGGGTCACTACACATAGGTTGCACTTTGGCTCTGGTGACAGTGGACAGCAGTGGTAAAAGCCACAGATGGGGATGTCAGTTGGGCTGCCGGAATATGGGGATGATGGGGCTGTAGGGTCTCAAGCCAGGGTGCGATCTGGTAGGCCTGGACTCTCAAAATGGTACATTTCTGTAGCTGCTTAGGACCTGGAGGATGTGTGGGACCCAGCATGAGCTCCCTCTCTGGAGCAAGGACATTGTGCAGATTCCAGGGAACTCCTTGAGTTTGTCTCAGGACCCATGTGGGTTGATGAGCTCTCCCATGGCTAATGTTGCAGAAGTCCATGGTGGGAATATAAAATTCCAGGGATCTCTCACTTACCCATTTCCCACATTGGGAACTTCTCCAGGTTCTTAGCCAATCCCAGCTGATCAGGCTTCCTTGCTTCCCTCTCTTTCCTTGCGTTAGGTGTTCCTTGTCAATTTTTGTTGAATGTCAGTGTATTCTCTAAGATGATATATTCTAGGGGTGATTATCTACTTGCCTTTTTTTTTCTTCTTTGTGGAAGAAGTGAGTACCAGATGACACTAATCAGCTATTTCGAAGCCCCAGTGGTTTGAGTCTTTTGATGCCAGAGAGTAGACCATGGTAGGCTGAATGACAGCCTCCACCTATGTCAGCATCTTAATCCCCAGAAACTTTGGATGTGTTGTGTAAACTGGCATGTGGGGATTAAGTCTGCAGATGGAACTGGGATTGTTAATAAGCTTACATTGAGGTGAAAAGATTATTCTGGATTATTTTTGTGGGCAAATGTATTAGCAAATGTCCTTAGGTGTGAAAAAAGTGACAAGAGAGTTAGAGTGACACAATGCAAGAAAGACTCTACCATCTGTTGCTGGGTTTGAAGATGGAAGGAGGTCATGAGTCGAGAAACATGGGCAGCCTCTAGGAGCTTGGAAAAGCGAGGCAGTGGATTCTTCCTAAAGCCTTCAAAAGGAATACTCATCTGCCAACACCTTGATTTTAGTCAAGTGAGACCCATTCTGCACTTCCAAACTCTGGAACTGTAGCATAATACATGTATGCTGTTTAAAGCCCATAGGCTTGTAGTAATTTGTTACAGCAACAACAAAAATTGACTACATGCCATTAGGGAAATGGTTAGGATTCTTGTTTTTGTTTTTGAACTTATTTTCACCCCAGGCTCTCTGCTGTCTCACTCTGACTTTATTTATTTACTTATTTTCATGATCACCAGTTAAGGTTTCTAGGTAAAATTGTCCAAGTGAACATTAATTATATTTGTTGTTTTTCAGCTCCCAGGAGTTCTTTTTTTCCTCATCTAACTCAAAGTCATTATTTAGCAATGTGTTTAAATATTAGCTGAATTTATTCTTCTTGCTTTTTCGCTTACTGCATCTGCCCCAGGTAAGCAAATGCTTGTGTCCTGTCTGTTCTCGGTTAACCCTGTATTTCTTTGAATTTGGGTTAGTTTACTTCCCTGTGATCTCAGTTCACTGATACGTTTAAGACATTTTTTGTTTTGTTTTGTACATTGTCTAGCTTTTTATGTTGCTGTTGTAAGGATGAGAAACAATGCTTCTGGTAGCGTTATACATCTTAATTAGAAGCCTGAAATCCCATTCCTCTTGTCTGGAAGGTTCCCAGTTTTGATGTGGAGATACGTTTTATCCTTATATAATGTTGATTATTGTGCAACTAAGCTTAAAGTAAACTGTAGGAGTCATTCTGGACAGACACTGCCTTTAGAGACTGAGTGTAAGGGAAAGAAATATATGCTGGCAATGTCAGAAATCCTCCCTAATTCTCTCTGCCTTCAGATTGACTTGGTAAAAAGATTCTTCTTTCCTCCTTAAGAAAGCTCCAAAGTAGGCCGGGTGCGGTGGCTCACGCCTGTAATCCCAGCACTTTGGGAGGCGGAGATGGGCGGATCACAAGGTCAGGACATCAGGACCATCCTGGCTAACAGTTGAAACCCCGACTCTACTAAAAATACAAAAAATTAGCCGGGCATGTTGGCGGGCGCCTGTAGTCCCAACCACTCTGGAGGCTGAGGCAGGAGAATGACGGGAGCCCGAGAGGCGGAGCTTGCAGTGAGCCGAGATCCCGCCACTGAACTCCAGCCTGGGTGACAGAGCAGCCTGGTGACAGAGTGAGATTCCATCTCAAGAAAAAGAAAGAAAGAAAGAAAGCCCCAAAATAGATAAATTTGATTGCTTCAGTACTCATTAGTTGAGAGAAAGAGAGAGATCCTTATATGTGGCAAAATATTTTAAAATTATTTGTATAAATTCAGGGGTACAAGTCCAGTTTTGTCGCATGGATATATTAAGTAGTGGCAAATTCTGGGCTTTTAGTGCGAGCATCACCTGAGTAGTATTTCAAGAGACAGAAAATTCAGCCTCAAGTGAGAAGGCAAGATCCTTGACCTTGGGGAACTTACAGGCTTAAGGTACCCTTTATAGTTTAGTATTTCCAAATAGACAGAATGAGGCAGTATACTTTATAAACTTCTCTTAGCTTCACAAATTCGACAAAAAATACTTGCTTAGAAAACTTGCATTATATTTTCATCAATATTTTATTATAAGGATATGTTTTACTATAATCTTTGTAAGTAAAGGAACTATTTTTATTGTATTCTTTTCCAGCTTTATAGCATACGTATTCCATACACATATAGTATGTTCAATAAATGTTCCAGAATCGTTAAACCCTGTATATAAGTAACATCCCTACACAAATATAAATGTTGGTCATCACATACTGTTATGACTAGTTCATTTGTAAAGTTGATTGCCCAAGTTGAATGTCTATGAAATAATATTAGTTGTGGTAATGTTTTCTTCATTTCATTTTATGTTTTTAAATTGTGGTCATTGAACATTGTACACATCTTGACTCTCTAATGGGTAAAAGTTAAATAAATATGCTCAAATCATTTACTTTTCTTGTTCAATCCAGAATTAATGTGTAAATTTGTAATTTATCAGCCAGTATTGTTCAAATAGGGATACAAACTCCAAGGTTTGTATCTGAAGTGGTTCATTTTACAGCGTGATGCGTGGGTGACTAAGTTATTTTCCTTTTTCCTATATTTAATAGCTTTTGGTTTTAAAATTTGAAAGGCATATTACAGATGCTTTTAGTTTGTGAAGTTTCTTAATATCAGTTATAAAGTTTAATAAACTTTATTAAAGAATATTCCTCTATTTCTACCTGATGGATTTGATAGCAAGTCAAAATTGAACATCTCTAGGATGCCCAGGATTTTACTTTTTTAAGAGGAGAATTTTTAAAATAGTGACGCCTTTATTTTCCTACTAGAAGGAAAAATCAATGCAGAAAATTCCATATTATTCATATTTAAGGTACAAAACAAATAAAATAATAACAAAATAGTTTACTCAGGAGGGAATCAAAACATGTTTAGCCTCAACTTGATAAGCTTCTTCAATTTCTTTCTGTATCACATTGTTAAACAACAGATAACATCATTCTAAATGAGCAAACCTGCCTTTTCTTTATTCTCTATGCCTGTTGATTCTTACATACCACAGAAAAGGTATTTTTATTTGAATAATTTGCTGGTGATGGGGGCATTGTTGTTGTTGTTTGTTTGGTTCATTTAATAGTCTCATCTGCTAGTGGTTTATGGCAAATTTCCTGTTCTTCTCAATAAAATATTTGTTAACCTGACTAATTTTTAATCTCAACAGAAATTGAAAGTGTGTTCTAACAGTGCTGGTAATCTGCAGAAACAAAATTGTAACTAATGAAAATCCAATTAAGATACCAAAAGCTTCTCAACAGCCTATTGACCAAAATATTCTTCAACTCTGAAAATTAATATATAATCCATGGCATAAATGACAATGCTTTGCTACATAGGTATGCCAAAATGATAGACTATTTTAAATGACAGATTCTGTAGTCACAGTGTCTTGACTAAGACAGTATACAAGCCCAGGAATTCTAGCTTACAATCTATCAATGAAAGCATAAGCTGAGTATTTTCTAACAAATTATTTCATTCAGTATTCTGAAACAATTTATTAATTGAGTATTTACAATTTTTAAAATTACCTGTCTCCTGATTGTAAAATAAGGATATTAATTGCACCTCCTTTTAAAGGTTATTACAAAATAAGAAAATATATGTAAATTTATAGCCGCAAGTATACAAACAATATTAGATATTATTGTTATTACAAGTTTTTATGCATTTGAAATAATGGCATAGTATATTCAACCTTCTCATGCTCCTTGGAATCTGGAGAATTAAAGAAAAGGGAAACCCAGGCTTCAGACTCTGCCTATATAATCCATAATTAGAATAAAAGTTTGCTTCTATAGTTTTTCTTGTGGCTTTGGCATTTTTAATACATTGTTTGGGTTTCTAACTGTCAGGCATGTGAATAGGCATCTTTTAGCTTTGCTGGCTAGGGTGGATATGTAAGATCCATCATACTATTTAATACATTTCTGATATTAATTTGGTAGAAAGGTGGTTAAATAACTAGGGGCAGATGGGTCAAGATAATTCTCCAGTTAAACTTCTGTCATTATTGTGGCTGGGAGAGCTGGAATCATTTAGATGGTCATTTATTTACATTTTTCTTGATCAGCATTATTATTTCTAAACAGCCTGTAAACAAAGTCTATGACACAGCTTTGATTTTATGCCTCAGAAAGAATTTCTCCTCATATGCATCATTTTATACCAATAATTGGCATTTTATGCAACTCTCCATGCATCTGTTGAAGAATATGAACCCAACTACTATAACTAAGAAATATCCATAGGTTATTATCAGTTTGTTAGTGCAATCCTAGATTTCTAAAAAATAATATGAAAATATGCTTTGGTCTACCCATGTAATAGAGACCTCAAAGTTTAAAAACTAAGAGGTAGATTCACAAGAATATTTATTTCCTTTGATGATAATTACGAATTTACTTATTTCCTTTCTTGATGACTCTCCTCCCGGCTTACTTGTGTGTAGAAAGAATTACACTTTGGATAGAGTTAAAACAGAACAGCTTAGCAAATTCAGACTCAAACAAGCACATCTAATTTACCTTTTGATTTGGCTGTTGCTTCTCTTCTTGTAATATGGTGCTCAATTTGGTTTTCACCTAGCACAAGGTGTTTTAACTGTCAGTCATACAAATGAGAGTCAGGAAGGGCCTATTAGGTCATCAAGTTGATTTTTTCACCAGAGTGGGATAGATTACTGATGTTACTTTTTTTTTTCTCTCTCTGTTTTCCCTCTGGCTAGAATTGAACATGATTCTTGCTATGTCTTGAGGGCATAGAAGATAAAAATCAATAATAAAAGTATATGTGCGTTTAGGAGAACTTGTATCGTAGATGGGGAGGGGAATTTCACTTAAGCATTGGTTGAGAACTTTTCATTCCACTGGATGACAAATGATTCTTCCTCCCTCTTTCTTTTACTAGTAAAAAACAAATAGACATTTTATCACTAAGCCAAAGTAAGACCTAGAATTCTATCACAGGCATATGTATTTACCCAGAGAAATAAATCTGCCACAGAATTCCCCTTATCTGATGAAAATCCTTATAGATTTTTTTTTGTTGTTTAATAGGATAAGAATATTGGATTTCCACATTTGTCTATGGAAGTGTGTGTGTGTGCGTGTGTGTTTGCGTGTGTGTGCCTGAAGTAAGTACAGCATCCCGTATGTATGTGTGGGAGCAAGACTCTGATTACTTTATAATAAAACATGATGATAGGTTTTTATTCTCCCAAGAAACATTAGCACTGTAGTAATACTAGGTATAATTTAACCAAACTTTCTTATTTTACAAGGAGTCTAAGTTTTATTTGCTCAACGCCACTGAGGTACACAAAAGATGATTCAGGACTAGGCCGGACTTCCTGATTTCTAGTTAGCTGTTTCTTTCTCTGTGCTACTCTGACTCAATTATTTTTTATTTTCATTGAGAAGAATCAAATTTCTGAATTATAAATGGGATAGCCTGAAGCCTAGAACTCAAGGAATAAGACCAGAACAGAGAAAAACTTTGGCAGTTTAAGTTCAGATATGCTTTGCTAAATTCCGTGTTCTGCAGAGAATATTCTTTCAAGCCAGGCATAGAAGGGACTGACATCTGTTATTTAAATGCCCTTTTTGTGATGTTAGACATCAGGCATTTTAGTAAAGATATAGAAACTATAAGCAGGTGCACAGTTTTAAAGTTATGTAATTTCTTATTTACAATATCTTATCTTGCTGGGATCCTATTGATTGAAACATTAATAAAATTCAGTTTTGATCCTAGATTGATTATAATGATAAATGATATAAAAATAAAATAATGTATGTATTAATAATGTAACAAATTGCTCTAGACTTTGATTCATCTGAACCTATTTATTTAAAGTTCAGTAGCCAATACTGCTGAGTCTCTCATCCTATTTTGTTTTCTGTAATAAGTAAACAAGTAAGAGAAGATTTAAATTAAAAAAAACTTGTATCTCTAATGGCAGGATGGCCTCAGGATGTATCAGAGTAATGATTCATCCTAGACTTCAACATTATCCTTCCTTATATGTCTTCTGTTACAGGAGTGTCCTTTTAACAAGGCATTTTTATCTGATTGTGATTGGGAATACAATTTTTGATTACTGAGAATAAATTATGAGCACTTACAAAGACCAAAACTACTGTTTTGCCTAAAAGCACTATAATAACAAAAGCAATAATTGCAAAATAAGGGCTTTCCACTTATTGAGAATACATATGATTCCTGTCTTCATTTTTTAAATGAAGAAACAAGGCTTAGAGGGTTTATTAACTTACCTGAAGTTGCACACTTAAATTATACAGTTGGCTAAAAACCGATGTGAGTTTAATGTCAAAATCCACAGCATTAAGCCCCACACTCTGTGTGTGTGTGTGTGTTTGTGTGTGTATGGGTGTTCATGTGTTTATGTGTAGAAGAGGGGAGGCAATGTGAGGGAAAGGATGATGAGATTAGCAAGTGGCAGAGCAGCATATCTCTGGTCAAAGTTTTCCTTTTTTCATGTTATTGAATAGAAAGCAACAGACTGTGTATAGTTAGATGACCAAATGGGAAGGTTGATTTATATTATTAATAGTATATTATACCCTCATTTATAATATTAACCAATATCCAACTTGCTAAATAACATGATTTTTACTATTTAAACTTTTCCTGTGTTTGGTTGAGTTAAAAAAATATACAAAGAAATAGGTCTCTAAGATACTTCAATGTAAAATCTTAAGAACGTAACTACCATATGTGAAGTGTTTCCATTTCTCTAGTTTTTGGCCTATGGAGACTACAGTTTCACCATCTTTGGCAAAGGTATTTGACAAAATAAAAAATAAAATACTGAAATAATCTCATTTTGAAACAATTAAATGGAAATAGAGCAGATGCCATTTTGTACACGGAGAATAAAAAGGTAAAAAGGTTTCTGTTTGTCAGCGTATTAAAAGTTTAAACTAGTTTTACTTCATGAAGACAGATTTAAATGATATGCAATTACAGATGGGTGGGAGTGTAGATTTAATGGTTCATATATTATTTATTTGCTAAGGTAACACATTATGCAATTAAAGCTATTTTTATTTTTCAAATTCTGTATTATGCTACATTTTGATAAAAATTCAGACAATTTAGTCTGTGCATCTATTACAATAGAGGATAACAGGTGTCTGAGGTATAACATAGGTGCTTTGATGTATTTCCAGCTTATTTCTTGATTAAAATATTGAGAATGAATTTTCAACTTATTCTAAAAAGATATTTAAAAGGTATGTATCCAGACAAACTCATTCTCAAAATGAGATCAAAAAATAAGCAAAAGATATTTCTCAAAGGAAGACACACAAATGGCAAACACACATATGAAAAGTTGCTCAGCATCATTGATAATCTGATACATGCAAATCATAACTACAATGTGATATAATCTCATCCCAGTTAAAATATTTTTATCAAAAATCAGGCAATAACAAATGCTTGTAAGGATGTGTGGAAGACAGGGAACCCTCAAACACTGTTGATGGTAATCTAAATTAGTGCAAGCACTATGGTAAACAGTTTGGAGGCAGGTTCCTTAAAAAACTAAAAATAGGGCTTTCATATGATTCAGAAATCTCACTACCAGGTATATGCTTAAAAGAAAGGAAATCAATGTATTGAAGAAATATCTGCAGTCTCATGCTTATTGTAGCATTGTTCACAGTATCCAAGATTTAAAATCAACCTAAGTGTCCATCAACAGTTGAATGGTTAAAGAAAATATCTTAGTTGTGCACGATGGTCGGCTATTCAGCCATAAAAAAGAGTAATATTCTGTTACTTGCAACGACATAGTTGGAACCAGAGATCGTTATGTTAAGTGAAATAAGGCAGCTACAGAAAGACAAACATTGCATATTCTCCCTTACTTGTAGGATCTAAAAGTCAAAATGATTTAACTTGTGGAGACAGAAAATAGAAGGATGGTTATCAAAGACTGGGAAGGAAAGTTCAGGGAGAGAGAGGAGAGTGGAGATGCTTCATGGGTACAAAAAATAGTTGGAAAGAATGAATAATACCCGGTATTTGAAAGCACAACAGGGTTACCATAGTCAATTATAATTTAATTGTACATTTTAAAATAACTAAAAGATTATAAATAGATATTTTGTAATACAAAAGATAAATGCCTGAGGGCTTGGATACACAATTTTCCACAATATGATTATTATGCATTACGTGGCTGTATTAAAATATCTCACATATTCCATAATTATATCCACCTTCTATGTACCCACAGAAGTTATTTTAGAAATCTTAAAAAAGTAGTTGACTCTGAGATACATCCAACATATTCAGTCTAGATCTGTAAAAGTAAGTATAAGCTTTATTTGAATGGTTATCTTAGAACCTTACACAGCTAAGAACACAAGTTAAAATTTTTGAAATTCATATGGTCTTTCCCTTTCATAGGATTATCTTAATATTTTGGCTCACTTTGTTATTTCTAATTCATGCTCATTCATTAACTTCAAACAAAAGCAGTTTAATAACTTTTTTTTTCCAGCCAATGATAAGTTAACTTATTTGAATTTGTGACCTTCCTAAGTTGTTGATTGGTGGCTAACAGACAGCGGCATGAGAATGGCTGAGATGCCCATATCCCAGCACCTTATTTTGGTGAAAATGCCTACAATTAGCTGTTCATTCACACATATACAAATTGAGTCCAATTTTAAAACTATATTTTTTGTTGGTACTCAAAAAGTACAACCTGCATGTAAAACAAATCAAAACAAAACAACAAAAAGCACTTGCTAAATATGTTTTTGTGATGGTGATGCTTTTTCTTTCTTTTCTTCTCTCTCCTTTTTTTTTTTTTTTTTTTTTTGATGAAGGATCATTCAACATCCAATCTTCTTTATCCTCTAGATGGCATCTGAAAATGGTAGCTGTTTAATCCATCAAAGGGTGGTGAAATTTAATTTTGGAGAAAAATTGCTACATGAACTCAAAAATTGTTATTATTTTCTTGTTTCATATCTAAGACTTTATCTATAGTCCTAAGTTGTTATTTTATAATTCAAAAAAACTACGAGAGTTATTACCAGAATAGGTGGTCTACCACAAGTATAAAACATAGTTTCTACAGTTGTTGTTTGTTTTGTTTTTATTTTTTCCTAAGAACTAAAACTGAGCTTATGTCTGTATCAGATAATGTATGTGACAATAGATAAGCAATGTGATAATGGCAGGAATTTATGGAAAGCAATCCAACACATAGCAGAGTCCAACACTCCCGTTTCTCCTCAAACAATTTATATTTCTATTTAAAGGAAATTGTCCTTATATAACTGGGTCAAAAGTGCACTACAATTGAAACATTGGACAGTGAAAGACAGATACACAATATGCCACCCTTTAAACTTGCCAGACTCAGAAGCAGGAGGATGGGAAGAGAGAAAAACATTGATGATATCCACAATATTTTACCCTGCCCTGTAGCATATGAGGTGCATTCTCTACCTCTCTCTCATGATTTTAAGCTCCTTAAAGTCAGAGATTTGGTAAAAGTTATTTTGATATCCTCTCTATCAAATAGCCACCATAGAGTAAAATTCAGACATTTTATTTAAAAATTGGGCAAATGATGATCATAACATTAATAACAATGATAATAGAATGATTAATGGCAGTTTAGACTTTATGAGAGCTTACATACACCATTCTAACAGCTTTAAATTTATTAACTCATTTAGTCTTCTTAAAAATCCCATAAGATAGGTACTATTATTATTCCTACTGTACAGACAGGGAAATATTTGTCAATGTGACACATCTAGTAAGTCATGGAGGGGAGATTTAAATGCCAGCATTATGGCTCAATAGACTAAAATCGTAATTAACCAGCTTGCTTTCTCCATTATTTTTGCTGTTCAATAAAATTATGATTATGGCTGTTTGAGGATTGTATTCGATTTATCATTGTTATAACAAATTGTGAAAAATTTAGTGACTTTAAAAAACCTAATTTTTTTGTCTTACATTTCTAGATGTTAGAAGTCCTAATATTAAGGTATCAGTGTATCTTTTTGCTTAAGGCTCTAGGGGATAATCCATTTCCTTCGTGAGTAGATAGTGCCCAGATTTCTTGGCTTGTGGCACCCAGTAAGCAGTTGAGTCATTTCAGCCTTTGCTTCTGTCATCATATCCCTTTCTTTAATCCTGCCTTTCTTACTTGTTTCTTAAAAGGACCCCTGTGATTACACTGATCTTACTTGGAAAATCCAGAATAATCTCTCCATCTCAAACTTCTGAACTAATCATACCTGTGAAGCCTCTTTTGCAATGGAAGATAACACATTCACACATTCTAGGAATTAGGATATGGACGTACTAATGTCCTTTGGGGATATCCTTTTTCAGCTTACCACAATAATTAATTAGTGAGCAAAATTTGTAGTGATAGCAGTCATGGTATCACTACATCAATCAAAGCAAAAAAAAAGGATAATATGCTTGTATTACCAGAATCTGAATTTCCAGATTTTATGAAAATATTTGGAATCTCTAGTGTTTAAACATTTTTCTTTTCCTACTAGTCCCATATTAAAAGATGTGAACTTAATGAAAAAAAATCATTAATTTCTTTTTAGACATTTAGCAACAGAATTGGAATAGGGCAATTGCAAATAACTGTGAACAGAGATGCATCACACATACAAAAATCTTAAAGTTCAATCTCTGATCTTTTCAATTGTTTGGATCTTACGTCACTTTTTTTGTTCCCCTAGTGTGCCTATCCAGAAGACAGAAACTAAAATATTACTGAATAAGAAACATGAATATTAAATTGTGAAGCTACTTACAAACTTTTCTGAAGAAGCCCCCAAAACCCTTAATGCTATAATGTTAATATTTGGCATTGATTATAAAATGTGAATACGCTTTAATGTATATAAAATATTCTAATGCATATTGCTTTTTTCAACATCATAATACAGCTGTGAGTTCAGTTAGGTAACTACTATTTTCATGCTCATCCTCTGGTCAACAAAATTGTTTACCTATATAGACTCTTGGTAACTAGTTGATTAATCTTAATGTACAAAACCAGTTTATGATTTCTAGTCAATTCTCAAATAGACGGTGTGACCTCCTAAGAAATAACTTGCTTAATACCAAAATTCTCCAGATTTACCCTAGTGTTTTGCAAACGATGGATTGTTGAATAGCTATTCAATAAATGCTTAATTTAGTTAAAAATAAAATATATGCATGTTTTATAAAGCTACCACTAAACAAAGCAATCACTTAGTTAAATTTAACATAGAGGAGAATTGTGCAGTTATTAATAACACATAGACATGTGTATATTATATATGTGTATCACACATATATACACACATATATATATTTTGTATATTTATTTAAAATAGATACAGAGGTAAAGCTTATATTTTTGAATGAATCATTCATTCTGACAAAATTTTAAAAACATCTAAATGCATCTTATGTTTTCCTCTATTTTTCCTCTCATCTTTTGATTTTCTTGGCTTCTCTTTTAAGGTAGCCTACCATAGTATCTCAGTAACTTGGTTTTCCCCAAACATTAAGCCATGTTTTTTCCCTTAAGATATAAAGATATTATTATTCAGATAATAAATCATGATGTGTCAAACACTCCAGCAGGCTCTGGAGTCCTGGAGATAGAAAGATGAAGAAAACATCCCCTGCCTTTTAAGAAATTGTGAGCCAGAAGGTCAGATTGCACATGTACACATAACTGATTACAATAAAAGGCAAAATGTAAGTACAGTATAGGTAAAAAATATACTACTGTGTTCTGTCTTATCAGCAAAACATTCACTCCGTTTCCTTGCTCTCAGGCACCTATGGAGGGGAGATTTCTAATAAACAACTTTTAGCAGAGTGTTAAAATTATTCCTATCATGTTTATTAATATTTACTTACCTTTAAGAGAAGCCTCAGTCAAAGAGGATGGATAAATATAGTTTCATTTGATTTGAGGAAATAAATCTTACAAAATGAGTTTCAGGTTTGGTGGTGAATTTATAGTAGCCTTGTCTTTTGAGTAGAAACTCTCCCAATTCTCTTCAAATCACATAGTAAATTTGAATATTTATAGAAGTATGAACTTTGTCTATAAATATTTAGGACATGGTCCTGTAGAAAAACACCTAATTCAATAAATATAAAGCAGTGGGTCTAAAATCTCAGTGTTCATGTGAATCATCCTGAATGCTCATACTCAATGTGGAGATACCAGTTAGTTAACGTGTTTTAAGAGAAGCTCAGGAATATGCATTTATGACAAACCCTGTAATGATTTTAATATGTGATTCAATGAACTCATTTTGAAGAAAACTGGATTGAGTATCCACATAAGACAAATAAACAAGTACAATTCTCAGTTGCTCTAGCATCATGACCTTATATAACTATATCTTTCAACAATCTCTGAAATATTCAGCAAATTCCTCAATTTGTTTAGCCACTCAAACACCTTTTATGTCTAAGTGAAGGATGAAGTCCTCAGAAACAACCTCATATGATTTGGCCCAATTCTAAATTCTTTCTTTTGAGACGAAATGATCCATCTAATCATAGATTCCTAATTTTCAACATTTGAGTTTAACAGTCACACTGATACATCTACTTATCCAGTTTTCCATTGATGTCCTAGTCAGTATAAAAACATTTTTCATCTGAAAGTTCAGAACAGTCTAGTGCAATGCCTGTCTTTCCAGTTGGTTACTCATGGGCCTGACAATATATTATTTTTTTAATTAGCAAAGTGACTTGGACTGAATTCTCTAGCAGATGGCTTAGAAGTGAGTGACATGTCACCACCTTCAGATTTTTCAATGCATGACATGCCACAACTTTCAGATTTTGTATTGCATTGCCCAGTTTCAATAATTCTTTAACTATTCATTAACTGAATTCATACAACTAATGTTGTCCATTGTCCTCTGTATATATTTGATACCTGTGATACCTACTAGTCTTCTACTGATTGAAAACAACATATAATAAACTCAAGCAAGAAAATAAAACAAGTCATTTACAAACAGGCTAACAAATTCTCCATACTTATTTCCAAAAAGTCCATCATCAAAAACAGTACTCTGTAGCACAAATAAGTGATGAATAGAGAGATGGTAAACAGCCATTATTTTTCAATATTATTTTCATTTTACTTTTAAATTCATGTGTATTTTAGATGAATGAAAGTTTTTCTATTTTGTATTAATTTTCATTTACAAAAGAACCTTGATTATAAAAATTATTCCTAATATTTTCCTAATGAAGCTCATATTTTATATTTATTTTTGAAAAAGCACAAATACAAAGAATACTAAATGATTTTCAAATAGGTGATTTTCTAGAATAAAAATATGGCATTGAGAAAAAAGCAAATAAACACACAAAAATAAAGTTTGCAGAGAAAAGCTACTAGTTTTTATAGATTTTCAGTCCAAGGAAATAATCTGATCTAGTAATCAGAAGACTATTGTAATTAGAAACAGAAGACCTGGTTCTTATTATTGTACAACTTATGAAATTTGGATGTGTTTCAATTTCTCTTTTGAAAATAGGCGTCATAATTTCTGTGCTGTCCAATTTATAAAGCTGTAGTAAGGATCACATAAAATCACTCTTTTCTGAACTTCCCTAGAAATAAATATCGCCTGCTGTGATTGTGAAATCTGTAACTGTCCAGACTTCTCCTCTAGAGATTTTGACCTAGACGGGCAGAAGTCTGATCCCTATATTAAACTATTAACAAAAGGTCCAGGTGGATTTTAAGTTGTAAATGTGTAGACAATACTAAATGGATTTATTTTGGAATTTTTAATGATAAAAAGTAGCGGTGAGGCACAGTGGCTCACACCTGTAATCCCAGCACTTTGGGAGGCCGAGGCGGGTGGATCATGAGGTCGAGACCTCCTGGCCAACACGGTGAAACGCTGTCTCTACTGAAAATACAAAAATTTGCCGAGCATGGTAGTGTGTGCCTGTAGTCCCAGCTCTTTGGGAGGCTGAGGTAGGAGAATAAGTTGAACCTGGAAGGTGGAGGTTGCAGTGAGCCAAGATCACGCCACTGCACTCCATCCTGGGTGACAGAGCGAGGGAGACTCCATCTCAGAAAAAAAGAAAAGAAAAGTAGCAAAGGGTTATGATATGGCTAATATTTAGCCAGAGTGCATTGGCATGGCCTTCACTGTTATAATATGGAAATTAGTCTGACCAAGTTTGCCAGTAACCATCCATGGCATCAATTTGTCTCATCCCTAACTACCAAGGTCCTGTTTCCTATTCTCGCCCTAAGTAACAACTGGACTAGTTGGTGTCAAAGTAAGCAACCCATAAACTCAGCTTCAGACTTCAGCTGCAGTTTCTCTGTATTGTCCAGTCCCTGTGCCACAGTGGTTGGTAATTTTTATAGTGTCACCTCCTGGTCAAAGCACATGTTTTGTAAATCCATGGAGAGGTAGTCCAATATCTTTGAAGTAAAGTTGTGTGTGGTTGCTAGAGTGTCTAAATAAAGTCTAGAAACAAATGCACACCACAGAGACAGAGTGCTTACATTATTTCAGAGGTTTGGTTTGCTTGGGAGCTAGCCTTTTTCTTTCAATTTCAAAACATATTTCAAGGTAAAATTAGTAGTTATTTTCATCCCGAACAAGTGCAATAAAAATGATAATATTATGAAAGAATCAAAGGACAGTAGACAAGAAAGTGTGGAGCCTTCAAGGTAGATGATATAAATGCTGGCATCTTAATAGTAGACAGTCAGTGAAGGAGCGAGTAAAAGAAAAAGGGAGAAAGAGGGAGACCTGGAGAAATAGAGAAACACATTCATAGATATATAGAAATGCACAAAGCACAGAACAATGAAGTATGTGAATATTGAAATATATAGAGTATGAAGGCTATTTTGCAAAAACAAAATGTATTTTTGAGAAATTGCAGCAAGAGCAACAAAACCTTGGAAAGAATTATTGAATAAATTAAAAAGCTTTTGAAACTGTGCTACAGTATTACATCATAAATATGCAAGACACGAATGATTACTTGCAGTAGGATTTAAAAAGCGTAGAGGTTTCCGAATATGGATCTAAGCGTATGCAATACAAGGAAAAAACTGGGAATACAATGAACAAACTCTAAATAAATTAGCAAGGATATTTTTTTTCACCACAAGTGCTGAATGATCTTGAATTGCAGAACAACGAAGGAACAAATGAGAATGGTACTAGTAATTCAAAGAAAGTATTGGTGTTAGAACTTGTGGTCTTGAGACTATGATAGGGCAGAAAGACGGGGTCCAGCATCTAAGAACACAGCTTATATGGTAGTAAGCTGGGATTTCCCCCAAAACCACGTAGAGGATAACAGACATAGGAGCTATTCTCTGCAGGAGACGTTTATAGGATCCCTCTGTCATGATCTGTGGGTATATAAACTGCTTAAATTGCCAAGAACAAATGGAAATGGGACATTAATGACCTCTTACTAACACGCTGATGAGAAGAACACAATTGTTAAAGCTCACTTCATAATTGAATGTGTCAATGATTAGTTGAGAAGTTTAACTTAACTGCTTAGTAAATCACCTTTTAAGTTTATATATAACATGATTAGTTTTTCCAAATCATTTCAATTTGCTTGAATTTCTAATTAAAGGAAACACAAATTAGGTAATATAGGAAACAGAGATACTTTAATCCAAGTGACCATACAACAATGTAATTATTGGGCTATAAGTGCCCAGAGTAGAATAACTTGATCAGTCCATTTTACATATTCTCCTTTAAATAAACCTACAAATAGATGATTGTCAAAACATAAAGATGTTAACAGTTAAATTCTGTTTTGTAATCTCCCTGAGGTTGAATTGTGGTTTTTCATGTTGAATTATCTCCTTCTATTCCTGCGACTCAGTAGCTAAATACATTTCATCATATAGTTCTCAGTTTCAAGTTTCGCTACTGGTGAAACCCATGTTTACTCACAAACCTGTCTGAGAGAGTTCAAGAAAGTAATACACATCCTTATGCTTAAATTCAACAATACTCTATAAACATGATTTATTGCTGCTGAGTTTGCAGCATGTCCACAAACCTAATTTTTTCTTTGTTTCATAGTTCATGTAATACTTTAGGCTGTGATATATGCCTATGGAAATCTTATCTTCTCCACATCTACTTAGTCACAGAAAATTGCTTCAGTTCTTAATTTTCTGTTAATATTGACATGGCTCTTCGATTTTTTTTCTCTTCAAACTAAAGTATCACCAAATCTACCGATTTCTGGCAATGTTACTTTCATATCTGCTTAATGGTAATCTAAGTTACTTGCTTAAGGACTTTTATTTCTCTGTCCTCCAATATCAATAAATGTTTTCTCTAGAGATTTTGCCTTTCTGCTGACAAATATTCCAAAGTTCCTCGTATATTAAATATTTATGTTCCAAGCTAATTATTGAGAGAGGATTCTTCATGGATCTTTCATATTTCTGCATGTCTTGCAATCCCAGGCATTGATTGACTTTCTTCTGAACTATGTTTTCAATTTTTTTTTTTTTTTTTTTTTAAATAACAAGCAGCTTTGAAAAGAGAGAGATAGCATCTTCCTTTGGAACAAGGAGCAAGTTTCTTTAATGTGCGGTGTTATAATGATGATGTCTTCAATCATCACAAAGCTCAGACAAGCTTAAGGAAAATTATGAATGGGTTACCTGAGCTCTTGACTCTTTCTTTGTAATTAAACTTAATATATGTGCATACAAATCACCTAGCATTAGGACCCTAGGTACTGGTGCTAATATTGATAATCCGCAGATGCAAAGCTATTGCTGTGAGTAGTAACATTCTCTCTTTCTCATCCGGCAGTCTGTATCTTGTGCCAGCATTCATGAAATTGTAGCAGGCTAAATTATTTTCTAGAAAATACGGTAAATTCTCAGACATTTTTTAGTTTTCAATACTAAACATGGCTTCAAGATACCATCTCACATGGTTCTCTATTTTTACTACCCAAATCATCAAAGAATAACCTCTGTGCACCACTTTCATTTCTTCAAGAACCACTTATTCTCACACACCATTACTGACATTTCTTTCTTTAACGATAAAAAAAAAAAAATCCCCTTTTATTATTGAAATCAGAGTTCTTTGAACAACTAGTTTTTTTTTTTTTTTTAATCTCTCTATGGCATTTTTTAAGTTGGTTATCTTTTTTATTTGAAACTCTTTGATTACATTTCCTCTTTTAGCTATCAGTTCCTTCTCAGTCACTCTAAATGTCCTCTTTTACTAAAATCTCTTTAGAGAGATCATATTCCAATGTCGTAAGACCATAAAGCTCTGTTTTTGATCAGTTCTTTTCTAATAGTTCATTAGTAGTTAAACTTCTTTAGCTAAAAATCGTTCAAGTTTACCTTTCTGTAAATCTCATTTTCACATCTACATACCTGCTGATCACTTCCCCCTCAACACCTTCATCTCCAATCTCACAAACTTAGCATATACAAAGCCACATATATTTCATTCAACTTGAACCAAATTACCTATTTCTGAAAAAGATGGTATTATTTACTCCGTTTCTCTAATTGTAATATTGAAAAAATCTGATATTTCTCTGCATATATACATCTTTGTTTTGTGGATCCTTCATTATTAAATGTTATCTTTTGTCTCCTTGTTTAGATTCTTTATTTCATTGTCCTAATTCAGGGCACATTTATTTCTATCTTAGTAGATTCTATAGATTTTCTAACTAGAGATCCGTTCTTTTCTCTTTGATGTATTATTGAACCATTGATAATTTAATTTTGAAAAATACCACTACATTTTTTTCAAGTTCCAGCTCAAAAAATATTTTTGCCCTTAGCATATCTTGTGTTGATGATCTCCACAATTATATAACATGTTATTTCTTCATTTTTATCTCTCATCACTGCTCTAAATACATATATTAATTTATTCAACAAAAACTGATTATCATCTATGTTTCAAGGACATGTCTAGAACTCAGAAAACATATTGAACAAATATATTGCTTGTACTAAGTTACTAGAATAAAATAAATATTGAATAAAAAATATTATAGGACAGTGTTAAAAATGTAAAGTTTCCAGTGATTAGAAAATATATACAGGGCAATGTTAATACATCACACTTTCAAAGTCAAAAACCCTATTGGCTGTGTTTCCAAGCATAGCCATAGAATACCTTTGTACACAGTCTTGTCCGTGCCACTTTCGTGGTATTGAATGCCATCTCTTTTTTCCCTCCCAGTTTATGTGTTTTACTCTTTTATTTTCAAGTTAGGTGCCTAGCTCCAGTTTCAATTCTGTATGAGATTTTCCTTCATAACTAGAATTGTATGAATCTGTGGTAGTTAATACCAGAACCACTCAATTTAAACTCAGCCTGAGATGTTTTATTTTATTGTTAGTTATTTTGTGACTTTGGTTCTAGCATGTTTAAAGATTATAAATATCTTTAGGCAAGTATATTAGCTAAGACTAGGATTTGATGCTTAGTAACTAAGAAAGGGTTTATTTTTCGTGTTTAACAAGAAAGCTGAAAATAAGATACCTTGTAGTAGAGTAATCAGCTCAAGGATGAACAGGATGAGGTTACAGTGGTAGTCTCAGCCCTTCAGCTATTCTCCCCAAATAAATGACTGCTCCAACTGTAGCAATAATGCTTTCCTTCCAGTCAATTAAAAGAAGAAACAATACAGCAGAAGGATTATGACCAAATTAAGAGAGGAAAAAATACAGAGAAAAAAAGTTCAGACAAATTTCTATTTACATCCCAAGGACACAAATTTTATCAGGTAGCCAACGTTACCTGCACAGAATACCAGAAACTGTAACTTTTCAACCTGAATATGTTACTCATTACAAAATTGCTGGAAAAGAAAGGAGATAATGAACATCTGGTAGGTTGCTAGTAGGGTCTGCTCAAGAAGACTATATTTTGTCATTGGATACTAATAGTCATTCATTGATATTTATGTAACTCAAGATGTGTCCTGTTTTTACTTCCCTTTACTGATATAACTGCCTGTTTCAACAGACATGCCTATGGTTTGCAGAACTGTATTGAATCTGTGATCAGAAAAGACAAATGGGATGATGGCAAAAATCTATACCTTAATTCTCATGGTGGTTATGTGGAATATAAAATTGTTAAAACCTATCAAACTAATATGACTTAGCATCTGTAATTTTCCCAGATTTATTAAGGTACAATTGACACATAAAATTATACATATTTAAGTTATGCAAAGTAGTGTTTTGATATATGCTCATAGAAACAGAGAGTTAGGAGGATGATTACCAAGGAAAGGAGGAAAGAGGAAATGGAAAAGTGTTAGTCAATGGGTAAAAACTTTTCAATAAGGTGAATATGTTCTAGAGACCTAATATACAGTGTGGTGTCAATAGTTAATAATAAGTTATTGCATACTTGAAATTTGTTAAGAGTAGATCTTAAGTATTCTCACCACACACACACACACATATACACACACACCTATGTAAAGTGATGAACATGCTAATTAGCTTGATTTTGATAACCATTTCACAATGTTACCTATATTTGTGATTTTATTTTATATAACTTTTATTTTGAAAACTAAATTAAAAAGATTCCTTCATCTGCTATTTGATGAAGGCTGTATTAATTTCTTATTACAGTTGTAATATATTACCACAAATTTAGTGGCTTAAAATACTGAAAAGTTATTTTCTTACATTTCCACAGAGCAGAAGACACATTGAATGCATTCACAGGTTTGTGGTCCTTTGGATTTAGAGAAGAACTCATTTCTTTGTCTTCCCAGCTTCTAAAGCCCACCCATATTTCTTGGCTCCTGGATCCTTTCATCTTCAAAGCCAGCACTCCAATCTTGAGTCATCTTCACATCTCCTTTTTCTGACCTTTACCCTGTTTCCACACTATTATAAATACCATATGAATACATTGGGAACAAGGAGATAATCCAGAATAATCTCTTTATCTCAAAACCCTTAGCTTCATTAAATCTACAAAGATTCTTTTTGACACATAAGGTAAAACATCCATAGGTTCTGGTGATTAGAATATGCACATTTTTGTGATTGGGGATGGGGAAATATGTGGAATTATTCTGTCTACCACAGAGTCTAAATGATCAGATCAATTAAAAGAAAAATGCCTAGACTCACACTGACATTAACTGTGAAATGAAAGCAGCTGCACACAAATCAGAACCATATCTTATATTTGGATGATAGGCTCATCCAAATATTAGAAACAGAAACTGTTAGCAAGTATTAAATCTGTCTTTGCATGAGATTATTTCCATGAGCTGAGAAAGGTAGGCTTGGGTACAAAAATCTTGTGACATGCAATTCTTGCCGTGTGCAGTATGGCCACCTTTAGGAGGTGAGTCCTCCTACACATGTCAGTGAGACTGCAGCTGCTCATCTTTTGATAGGATGTCCTGCATCTAGTTGGTGCTCAATAAATATTTCACTGTGATTTCAACAAAGAGAATGACTATATTACTCTTGATGCCAATTAAATGGTTCCTAGTCATCTTCAGAAGACATGAGGCTGTCCTGAGCACCTGCTTTACTCTTAGGGGCCATTTGAGTTGAAAATATGGAAAATTAATAATATTCAGTCAAGCACCAAGGTATTTTACAAAAATCAGTGTTGTCAATGTGTGATTGAATTTAATTCATTGTTTGAAAAAAATAGTTTATTTTTTTCTTACAAATCTACCCTTTATTCCTACTCGTCTTGCTCCCAAATCATTTTTAAACTATAGATACTGATTCTACAGAGGATAAGAGCTAATTATTAGCTCCCCTTTAACTTACAAGGTTATACTCAGCAAATCTTAATACTTGGAGTCTGTTAAAACAAATAAACTTTCACAGTCACTGTTTCAATAAGCTAACCTGACCAATTTAGGACTTGCAGACACGTTAGCTCCACAAATTAAAGTTTCTATTCCTATGAGTCTTTACTGAGCTGATTTATTCAGCTGGTTTTGGAGAAGAGTTGTCTGTCTGTCAGTCTTCTTCAAATACATGTATCTCCTGGGGAATTTTGTCTCAGAAGCCTTCAAATATGTAATTACTTATTTTCTTTTCAGAAATACAAAGTATCTTAGTCACTTTTTACTTTTAAAACAATATGTATATTACTGCCCTAGTTTTGGCAATGACAGATCTTTAAATTCACTATTAACTATTTACATCTTTGTACTCCTCAAAATTAGTGACATAAACATTTCCAAATTACTAGAACACAACTGTTTCAAAGAATATATATTTTTTTCTCCTCTGTCTGTTCTTGGTTAACCAAGGATAATGACTACAGTAACTGCATCTTATGTAATGAAGCAGGTCACTGGTGAATTTAAATTGAGGACAAGATTGAACTTAAGGGGTCATTTTTCTAAGAGTCGATAAAAGAGCAGGTTTTTGGTGTTACTTTGGGGTCATTATGATTGAGAAATCCATGATAATTGCAAGAAAATTTCATGTAAAATAGTAGGAAACAGAATTTTCTCTCTTACTCTTGGAGACTACTTAAGATCATGTTTCATTAAAAATTTGTGGTTTGAAGGAGAGTTTTCTAAGCAATCATGAGAACTTCTTATACATTAAGGAAGGAAATGGCTTTCATATGCTACACCTGCAATTTCATGAAAATTGGGCAATCTTTAAAAAAGCTATAGAACTACAATACTGCAGATGGTGTTAAAAACTCACTTAGATCACTGTCTCTTACCCTTTGACTTCAACTTGCATTACTTCTAAATAAAACTAGAGAGGCAAACGTGCTATCCTATTTAGAGATCTTCAGAGGACATTCCAGTCTTAGTTCATCCCAATGCCTAACAGACCTCATAATCTTTCTAAGGAATTAATTTCCTCTCGTTTTGCTACAGTGGAATTAGAGAATATTATATTAACATAACACTATAGTGAATTTCTCCAACTCGAGTAATTAAATTAGACCTTTCTTTACCCAGCTAAAACTAAGTACTAAGTAACATCCTGCTTTTTCGGTCTCTTTAAACTAGATATTTTAGAAACTCTTTGAAGCAAAACAATGGCTTTAGGTTTTTGCAATTTTTTTGAATTTTCTGATTTTGTAATTTTGCTGTGTTAGTTCATCTCCTTCTCAATGTATCTGAAACTCAAATCATCACTTCTTCTTCCAAATTTACTCCCTCTCCTGCATTTCCTATTAACTTTCCTAGTACTATCATCTTTCATATACACAGGGTCAAACTTTCATGGATATGGGCACTGGATTATTTTTTGTCCCCTCCTATAGTTCAATCAGTGCCCAAGAGACTTATATATTTATTTATTATGTTATGATATAATTAATTAAGCCTTATATATTTTCCTTTATTTAGCATCATTTATTACTTTCTCTCAGGAGCTATCTTTAGGATCATGTTGCCTTTTATTCCCATAGTCTCTTAACTAACCTACATTTTTGTCTCTTTTTCCTCATTGTTCATTCATCTCCAGATTAATTGGGCACTGTGGCTCATGCCTGTAATCCCAACACTTTGGGAGGCTGAGCAGGCGGTCCATTTGAGGCCAGGAGTTTGAGAACAGCCTGGCCAACATGGTGAAACCCTGTCTCTACTAAAAATAAAAAATCAGCTGGGTGTGGTGGTGCACACCTGTAATCTCAGCTATTCGGGAGGTTGAGGTGGAAGAATCACTTGAACCCAGGAGGCATGTTCCAGCCTGGCCAACAGAGTGAGACTTCATCTCAAAAAATAAAATAAAATAAAAGCACAGCTAAGAACATACATAGGGGGCACTTGTAAAACTAATTCTTAAGGCCTTTTGAACATGTTTCTTATGTTTAAGGATTTTTTCTACCTGTAAATACCAGCTTCCCAAAATAGAGCCAGGAAATTGCTTTCCCAGACTCCTGTGCAGCCAGGGCATAGACAGGTGACCCAGAATCCACTAACAAGACTTCCTGGTATAACATTTTGACTCAAAAGTAAGAAAAGTCCGATTCAGACAAGAATGCATTTAAGAAGGTAATGGAGGCACTTAGGTTTGGGGGCACAAGGACAACCAGGGTTGTTTTCTGAAACATAATTGTCACACATGTATGAATAGCAGTGTTCACAGTTAACGCTGATTTCCTGGTCCAGAAAGTTTAACCATACAAAAACTGGTAGTGCTACTTTTCTTGTAAACCATTTTCTAGTTTGTTGCCAGAAGTCTACCAGAGATTCATAATTTAGGGTCCTACACAATTCTGAGCTATATAACATATTTTTATAATAACATTTCCTAGAGTTTGTAAGAAAGAATCTAGAGTAATATCGCATATAACTCCTTGCTTCAGAATATTTTATATCTTTATAGCTAAAAAAACTTCTAACTTCTAATATTTCTCGAATTCTGCCCTCAAAATCTCACTTAAGTAATTGATCTCTCTGTTTCTTCATAGAATTATACATGCCAGTCAGATTGTTCTAATCGCAGTTCTTTGAAATTAATCTCAAGTATCTACTTTTGCTTTTTATTTTTGCCACTCTTCCTACTTTTCTTCAAAAACCCCATTATCTCTCCTTTAATGACTAACTGAAATCCCACCATCTCTGATACGTTTTTATTCTGAAAAACACAAATAAAAATTTCATTAACACCATTTTGTTAATACTAACTTTTCTTTATAGGTTTTTATGTCACTGATACAAATACCGCATATTCTCTTAAAGCACAGATAAATTATCTAATTCATCCCAGTAGACTATTCCTACTACACCCCCAATACAACATAGCCAGGTGCTCAGTAAATATTTCTCACAAGAGAAATTAGGTAGTGCCTCACCCCTCATGAGGCTTTATTTAATTGGAAAATTAGCTAGCAGGATTTATTAGCATCTTGTATGTTTACTCAGCCTTCTGGAAGGGGGTTACTCAAACAGTAGCTAGATCTAAATTTGAATTAGATGCTACTCATTATTGCTAATTTATGATGAGACAATCATCTGAATAATATCAAATTTGGTCTATCATGATTCCCCATTCATTATCAATCAATTTATATTTGTTATATTTAGGTGACATGAGTCATTGCAACCAATCCCAGTGGCTTAACATAGCAAGTGCTTGTTTCTCACTCACATATTATCCATTGTCAGTGGCCAGAGTTTTCCTCCATATGGTGAACATATAGGGACCGATAGCTCTCCAATTTAATGTCACTGTTTTAACACTTGGTTCCCAACACAGAAAACTATAGGAATACAGCAGACATAGAAACCTTAAGCTACCTTGGGCCACAAAGGGCATATGTCACTTTTGTTCACAGTGCATTGATCATAACTAGTCATATGAACTTAATATAACATCATGAGAGAATGAGACGTGCATGAGAAAGCATGGGATATAAGATGAGTACTGTGTCTTTATGGCACACAATTTAAAATTAGTGTGTTATGGCAAACAGTCTAAAATTAATGTGCTTAATTTTTTCTACTTAAAATTTGAGCAATGCCACCAACTAATTTTTCATTAATTCCCTGAAAGATGTCTTCATTCTTCTTCTGTCTTCATACTTCTCCCATAAACTCACTATGCTACTTTTGCTCATTTCATATTTTATTCTTACCAGCTACTAATATTCTTGTCCCAAACTATCCGCCTTCCATGCATGGTCTGTTTAAATCTGAAATGTACCTAATCCACAATCAGTTTTCTTACATTTATGAGGCATCTCCAGATACTTTGGACTTACTTGTGTACCTTCCACAGATTTCTATAGCACTTAAGCCACTAAATATAAAGCTATAATATCTTATCATTACATATAAATACCAGGTACAAAGTACAATTCAGTCCTAAGGGATTAAATACGGTTATATGTAATATTTTGTAGATGACAAATCATAAAAAAAACCTTACTAAATGATACCAATATTGCTCACCTTTGGTAATGAGAAAATTGACACAAGTAACTTGGCTATATTGTATTATGCTACAACAATTTGTGAAAAGAAAATTTTAATGATTGTGTGTGTGAAAGCAGGAAGGGGAAATCCGAAATCAATAGAGAAATGAACACAGGAGTGAGATGTAACTACTAGTTGTAAACTTGATACCAGGTGGAGACAAGATGTACTGACACAAGCAGGCTACCTGACACTGCCTACACATTTTATTAAGTACATCTGCTCATAACAGCCAGAGCTGAGAAAACATAGGTCTTTGTTTCTTTCAGGAACAGGCTAGTTATTGCAAAGAAGAGGAGGACTGTAACCTGAGAATAAGCTGCTCCAGGAAAAAAAAAAGAAATAAAGAGTTGAGCCACAGAAATCAATCTACATATTGCTATATGACCAATTTATGGGTTAAATCAATTTTCCTTTTATGAGCACTCAGTAAGGGGTTGAGGAAATACAGGTCCTCTCTAAAACCTTTACTCTAGGAGAGAATTTCCCTCTCCAGATAAACAGGAAGGTGAGGAATGAATATTTCCCTTTTCAAACGAAGGCATCAAACAGGGTGGAATTGGAGTTGCTCAGTGAATAAAAGTTGAAGTATGCATTGCCTGATCATTGGTGTAGAGTCAAAGAAATGAACTTGAACAGCAATGCTTCCTTGGGATATTCTCTCCATGAGGGTAAGTTCTTTGTCTTGTTTTCTCCACAAAAATCTCTAGTGCCAAGAATTGTAACTTGCATATACTAGGAACTCAGTAAATAGGTTTTGAATGAAAGAAGGTAGCAGCCAGCTTGTAAGGATCTTACATTTGGAAATTTAAAAATAGGATTTTATTTTATAGAGATGCAGTACTAATTTTCAAGCAGGGTCTGACATGAACAAAATGCTATTTTGGAACATTAATCAGGAGTCCATTATGCAATGGGTTGAATTACCAAAAGTCTAGAGGGAGGGAATTCAGTTAGCAGATAATTGCAATAGCCTTAGGATGATCTGATGGTGGCTTTGATTAAAGTAGAAGAGGGTGGGCCTCAAAGAGTAAAAGACAGTTATGTAAAACCCCATGGAGGAAAACGGTCATGATTTGATAAATGATTTGAACAGGGGTGTGTGGGAGAGAAAGATCAACTAACTCATCATTAATTGAGCACTTGTCCTGATGGAGGACACTTGGAGGAGTAAATTCAAATGTGGGACATAAGTATTGTTCTTTTACTGGAAATGCTATGTTCTTAGGGAAAAATCTCATAGAAAATAAATGATGCCAGGCCTGGATTTGGGGAGTAACTGGTATATCTGTGCAGACAGTAGCTACAAAAGCGAAAACAAATTCAGGCAAAATGTGTTTTGTAACTAAGAAACTAGAAAACAAAATAAATAATTTAGGACAGTTTGTTTTGAATGAAATAGACTCAGATTTTCACACCATTTTGAGAGTCTTGTGATCTGTTCTAAAAACGTGTATCAGTAAGTATCATGTGTCAGTTTTGTGTTTGGAATTTATTTCAACCACTGAAACATTCTTTTTAAAATATAAATTTGAAATAATCATATTGGCTGGGCACTGTGGCTCACCCCTGTAATCCCAGCACTTTGGGAGGCTGAGGCAGGTGGATCACAAAGTCGGGAGTTCGAGACCAGCCTGGCCAGCATGGTGAAACCCCGTCTCTACTGAAAATACAAAAGTATTAGCCTGGCATGGTGCCGTATGCCTGTAGTCCCAGCTACTCGGTAGGCTGAGGCAGGAGAATTGCTTGAACCCAGCAGGTGAAGACTGCAGTGAGCCGAGATCACGCCACTGCATTCCAGCCTAGGCAACAGATTGAGACTCCGTCTCAAAAATAATAACAAACACCGCATGTTCTCACTCATAGGTGAGAGCTGAACAATGAGAACACATGGAAACAGGGCAGAGAACGTCACACATTGGGGCCTGTCGGGGCATGCAGGGCTGGGGGAGGGATAGCATTAGGAGAAATACCTAATGTAAATGAAGAGTTGATGGGTGCAGCACACCAACATGGCACATGTATACATATGTAACAAATCTGCAAGTTGTGCACATGTACCCTAGAACTTAAAGTGTATATATATAAAAGAATATAAGAATGGCATGTGTAGGGGAAATGGCAGGTATAGAAAGATGACTGACTCATGGCTGAGATCCAGTTCACATCAGAGAGGGCACAGCCATGTCTCACTGGATGTTGAAGAAGTCACTGAGGGGTGGCACCAATAGTATTCACTGTAAACTAACTTTGGAGTTAGGGGAAGCTGTCCACAAGAGGTGCTTAGATGGTGACACTACACAAAAGTCGTTTGCTGTGGTCTGAATGTGTTCCCGAAAATCCATATGTTGAAACATATTTACCAATGTGATAGTATTAAGAGGTGGGGCTTTATGAGGTGATTAAGTCATAGGGCAGAGCTCTCATGGATGGAATTAGAGCCTTTACAGAAGGACTTAAGGGAGTTTGTTCAATCCTTTCTATCCCTTCTACCATGTGAGGATATGGAATTTGATCCCTCCGGAGGATGTAGCAACAAGGCAGATAGTAGCCCTCACCAGACACCAAACTTATTGGCATTTTGATCTTGAACTCCCCAGCATTCAGAAGTGTGAGAAATACATTTCTATTGTTTATAAAAAAAAATAATATTAATGCATGCCCATTTTATGACATAAATATGATATTTAAAAATTTTTTTTTTTTTTTTTTTTGAGACGGAGTCTCGCTCTGCCGCCCAGGCTGGAGTGCTGTGGCCGGATCTCAGCTCACTGCAAACTCCGCCTCCTGGGTTCACGCCATTCTCCTGCCTCAGCCTCCCGAGTAGCTGGGACTACAGGCGCCCACCACCTCACCCGGCTAGCTTTTTGTATTTTTTAGTAGAGATGGGGTTTCACCGTGTTAGCCAGGATGGTCTCGATCTCCTGACCTCGTGATCCACCCGTCTCGGCCTCCCAAAGTGCTGGGATTACAGGCTTGAGCCACCGCGCCCGGCCGATATTTAAATTTTAAGGTCTAGAATAAAAGCAACTAAGTGTGAATATGTACATAGAATTATAAACTTGCAAAAAACATAAATAATAGTAGTCCAGTAAAGCAACTCTGGGTACATTATAGAAGTTTTTCTTTTGATTAATTAGGTGAATTAAATTTATCTATGAACCTTTCTTTTCAGAGGTCTCTAGCAGGCGTCATTACATGTCTTAAACAAGATGGCACCGAGAGATTTTATACTCAGAGCGAATTTGCTTTTAGGACCATCTCAGTCTTTCTACACGTGACAAGGGAGAATGCTTCTCACAAACCTGACTGAAATTTCGTAAATACTGTGATGTCTCACATTAGACATGGCCAAAGCAAGAAAGGAGATATTCAGCACATTCAATGTCATGCTGCTCTAAATATACATGCCCTATGGCTTCTTGTATACACTATACATACATGTATATAGGCCAAGGGCATTTGACAGCTGCTTTTCAAAGCTGCAGGGCAGGAGTGCTTACTTTAGAATAGCCGACAGATTCCAGTGACATCTGGGTTTCAGTCTATTTTCAGGGAAGAATTGAGGGTTGGGGACAGAGTGGGTAGAGATTATGTTCCTCTCTTCTGTGATCTGAAGAATACATATGCACACAGCCTTTGTGCTTAAAGGTAGAAAAATTGGTTGAATTTTTATAATTTTAAAATTAGACTTAATTAAATGAAATGTTCTAAATTTCAATTAGGTATATGGTAAGATTTCTCATTATTTACACTGGGCAAAAGTAGTGCCTTGTTGTTTCATTATTGTCATTTTAATTATTTTATAATTATGTTGTCAAACAAATATAAATCATTGATTTAAGATCTAATAGCATACATACATTAAAAGTAAAAATTTGAGCAGAAATGTATTAATTATGATCACTGCTTTTACATTAGTTTCCAAGTTATTTCTGGATATGCCAGTGCTATTTCTGGAAAGATTGTTAAGAGTCATTCTATGAGATGTTCTTCACTATTGTTTACAGTGCATATGGGGCTATAAACCTCTGCTACCCACAAGTCCCTCCTTTTCCTTTTATCTCATCGTATCAAGGCCTTTTTCTCCTGCGTGTCATGAAATAAAATAATCCAATTACTAATTTTATCTCAAGGTGCTACTAAATTTCAAGAAAATTCCTTGGGAAACACCAAAGTCATCTTTGATGTCTCCCATTCCTTGAGCACCTAGATCATTCACCCAGTTTCATAATTTACCAATGAAGTGCCTCAGATATCTATCAAATCACATTTTATTCTTATTTTCCATTTCTAATATTGTTACACTTGTCTGGACCAACGTTGCTTCTCACTTTTTTTTTTTTTTAGCTGTAATCAGTTTTCTGATCAGTTACTCAACCACTATCTCTCCTAAATTCAGCCGCCAGAGCTCTCACTCCAAATACTGCTTCACACTGGGTTATTTATTTCCTGCTCAGAAATCTTTCCTATTGCCTAGCAAATTGAAAATATTCAACTATTAAGGCATTTAAAGCACTTTACAATATGTTCTCAATCAGCTTATTTACTTTTATCTCTGACTGCTTACCTAAATCGTCCCTAAGCCTTGATCAAATTGTCCAGCTTACAGCATTTTATCTTCATATCCCCACAGCTTTGGATGGTATACTCATCTGGACAGAAGATTTCAAAATAAAGAAGGCAAAGTCCCCATATTAAAAACAATATCTACTCTAGTAATATGAAAATATAAGCACAGATAAAAATATTCTCTCTTCTCTTAGAGTTGTCATTTTTTGATAAGAAGAGTTTTATAAAAATAAGAGTCATATTAGACGCATTTGAAATGTGCTAAGTACTATTTTTGCCTAGGGAAGTAAAGAAACAATATTTGATAGAAAAGGTGATACTTGATCTTGGTGGTAAAGAATGGATAAAAATTTGTCAGGTAAAATTGGAAGATCAGGAGAATGGAGGAATATTTTAGGTATGGGGATGTTATATGAACAAAAGCAAAATTATTTTAAGTGTAGTATATATTTGGGGAATAATATTGACATTTTCATGTGTCATGTTTCCCAAAATATGTTTCCAAAACTATCAATCCTGTAAGAGACCCTTCCAGAAATATCAAGGGCTTAGTGAGATCTATGCCCAGTTTAAGTTGTGAAATTCAATAACTTTCATATTTTTTTTTCTTGGGACTAATAGTGAGCTAACATAGTAAAGGGTCTAATAAATCTATAATTTTCTTTAATGTCTCAAAAATTTTGCAAACATTTTACCTCACCTTTTAAACATGGAAGTTTTGAATACTGCTTTGAATTAATGTTACATAAAAACTGCTTTGGGAAATAAAACTGAACACACAAAAATTTTTGAGTTTTTTGCATTAAGACAATTGTATAAACTTTATGAAAATGATTCTAAATAACAAGGACAACTTTTATACAACCTGAAACACTTGGTAGGAGCACATACATAGTGTAGGCCTATATAAAGTGTTCTAGATTAAGAACATAGAAATTTCTTATTTACTTTAGTTTAATTTTTAGAGAAAATTTGGCATCTTTTTCAGCATGGAAGGGAATGGGTTGGGGGTAAGGGACAGTTGGAGGCGGGAGGTATTAGTAACTGTGAATATACAATAAGTTCGCTGGTAACATTTTACATTAAAAAAAGGGAGAGAGAGAGAGAATTACCAGCATCTTCGCTGCAAAAAAGCAGAGAGTAGTTTGTGATTGCATTGCTTAAATTGCCCAGCTGTGTATCAGTGAGTACAGAAGGGCTGGAATTGGGAAATAGTGTATTATCCTGCATTCTCACGGGTTAAGGATTTACTTGGAATTTATCCCCTTCTACCACTCAGCATTAAATAGATTTTGAAATTCACCCAAATTATCTTCCCCCTTTAGAGACAGGTATCACTCAGAAAAATGTTTGACTTTGACATGCAGATGTTATCTGTGTTCTAGTGCAACTCATCCAACATCTGCACTAATTCCTTAGCTGGGAAACATGGGTAATTACAGTAACTACCCCTGTGGAACATAATCACTCAACACATATAAATTATGTTGTTGATCACAATCACAATGGTGATGATGTTGCTAAAGTCATGTTAAGTGAATAGGACTTATACTTTTTACTATTAATAGTAACAGCGTTTGGATTTTTCAAAACACATTATTAGAGCAATTGCAGTTCACAGCAAAATTGAGAAGAAGATATGTAGATTTCCTATATGCTCCTGCCCCCAACACTTGCACAGCCTCCCCAAATATTACCCACCCCCCACCCCCGAGTGTTACATTGTTACAATTGATGAACCTACCTTGACACATCCTAACCATCCAAAGTTCATAGTTTGCATTAGCATTCACTCTTGGTGTTATATGTTCTGTAGATTTTGTCTCTGTTTGAAAGTATACAGTGATATGTATCAACCATTATAGCATTATACAGAATATTTTTGATGCCCTAAAATTCCTCTGTGCTCCATCTATTCATTTCTCCACACCTTCACCCCCACTTGTAAATTTTTATATTCCTAATTGTTTGACTTGAGCTGTAGTTCTCAATGAGAGCCATTTGATTTGTTTAAATACACAACTTTAATCTGTGGAATTACATATATTAACTGTTTGTGAAAAAGAGCTTTAAACATAATTCTCTTAATTATAAATGTTACTTAGCAAGATTATTTGGTGTCTTTAACTTGTCTGAGTCTAATTCCTATGTGTATCTTCAGTTGAAATCATTGTGTAATGAATAGATTTTCGCTGAAATTTGTTTGATGTTTCAACCCAGAAGAGAAAGGAGAAAAGAAGAAAAGAAAGAAAAGGAAAGAAAAGAAAAGAAAAATTGAGAAAAAAATAGGAAAACACAAGTGAAGACAATGAAAAAATGGCTCCACTTTGGTAAATAGTAGAGGTTGATTTTCTTTTTGTTGCTGCAATTTAGAAATGTATATGTCTTTTATAATTTATAAGAGTTTAGAACAAGATATGAGAAGAAAACTAAACCCTTAGCTTAGGTTATATTTTCTGACTGCTAATATATTTATGATGTTCTCCTTGCAAGACACACCTAATTATTTGGCCCAATCAGGTTATGTATCTATTTTGAAATGTCAAAATATTAAATTATCCCTACAGTATGGTAAAGGAAATCTATGTAAATCCTGATGGAGGCAAAAGTTCTACTGCTGCAAAGCAGGGGAATATATCTTTCCTGGCAAAGAAAGAAAATTTGAATGAAAGATACACAGGCTTTACTGAATATGATATGTGTAAATAATATTCTTGTACAATGGGAATTGCTTAATTCAGAGAAGATGAAGTTGAACTCAGTGTTTATTTTCTGCATAATGAGAGTGTACACATTATGGGGTCAGGATCATTGCTGTCCATCACATTGCACACACATATTGGGGTCAGGATCATTGCTGTCCATCACATTGCAATTCTCCTAGCTGTCATGGTCATTCTACCCTTCATTTCCAATTCCTAGTTTTTTTTTTTTTTTTTTATGGCTAAATTATTCAAAGATAAAGTACCATACCTTGGATCTTCCTTGAAAGATAGTTTCTCCCTCCAAACGGGAATTACCCTCTGTGTCTTGTTTGAAAGTAGAAAGGGTGTAAACCTTGAAACTTAGCATGGCTGTGCACCCTGCTTTATCAAAGGCAGGAATTAGGGGAGAATAGAGAACATCTAAAAATACATTAAAAATTAATAGGAAAGTTTCTTATTTGCAATGTAATTATTCCTCAGTTATTCTATTCCTAGAAATTTGGTTAAGTAAATCCATAACTGTCTCCTTTATGAAAATTGCCACATAAGAAAATCTTGAGTAATAGAGTAATGGTAAATGAGTAGTAATTTTATGATATATACTAGGGTTTCTGAACCTTTTCCTTTTTAGTTTCTAATTATGTCTTGATATCTATATTTACTGTAATTTGAACATATATGAGAAAAACTTACAATCAATTGAAAGGAAATGATATTCAGTTGTCATATGATTTGCCCAGAATGTTAAACTTTTAAACTTCTTTAATTTATTATTATGTTGCAATTTTTTTCATTGCTACTATTAAGTATATTGCTTAACTGACAATACATGATTTATTGAAAAAAATTTAAACAAAATGTACTGTATAGTGTTATGAATGATATCTATAAAATATTTTTCTTCTAAATGTAGTATTATACATATTCAAATAGTGAACACAATATTTCTCAAAGAGTATTTTAGCTCTGAGATAGTACATGTGATTCTCCAGTTGCCATGATAACTAGTTTTTATTGTACAAAAGCACAGATGTATGAAGCAAGAAAAAATGGACAAGAAAAAAGCAATTTTTCCAGAAATGGTACATTTTGTTTAACCCAAACATTGAATTTCTTTCCTTTGCAACTGATAACTTTTGAATCTTCATTACAAACAAAGCAGATCAAAAAAGATATTAAACTTTAGCTTTTGCAATACATTTTGAAATAAAAATCAAGTAAGTCTGGACGATGTACTAAATCCACTTGGCTGACATCGGAGGGTGCCTAATTACCTTATTAGCCATTTTTTTCATTATCAAATTTTACTTTGTGCATTGATACCTAAAGATTATGCATTGAGATTTACAAAATTCTCAAATCCATTGTGTTTACACAGAATGCTCATCCTGAAATGAGATTAGAGATATATTTTTGCTTTGCCTGTATTGCTTAAAATATTGTCTTCTTTCTAACAAAGTACCACTGATATGCTCTACTCAGCAAGAAATATACTCCTCTCTCAAACTCTTCTATATTTTCATAATGCCTTCAGAATAATAATATTAAATATAAAATACTAAAATATGTTTAAATATAGAATAATTTTAAACAATTTTGAGTTCAATTCTAAAGAAGCATTGATTTTTGCTTGAAAAAACAAACTTCAGTTAACTGTGTTTTAGAATTATATAATTTTACGGCTGTAAAAATATTTTGAATCAAGGTAAAACATTTGTTGAATTATATCTTATCTCTTAGTTGTGCAATAGTATGCAGAATATTCTGAAGTAAATATAATTTTAATATTTCCCCAGTCATTATTTGTTTCTTAACCTGTTTCTTAACCCCCTGAAAATTCAAAAAAGCCTCAGGGGGTTCAATAGTAAAAGTTCTCAAGGGGCTTAGAAGCAAGATTTTTTTTTGTAAATCGATCCTAGGTTGAAGGTAGTTGAAAGGCATTTTTTTCAGAAATCTGTCCAATTGCTGACAAATCAAATTTTATTCCCCCAGGAAATACCTACAACATTTTTGTACATGAAATTCCATATATCTGACCAAGTCAATGAAACATTTTCCATTTTTGACCCTTTCATTTTCTCATCTTCAAATTTCGCCTCGTGGCCCTCCTTTCCAGAGAAACCATTGTCAAATCTGTGCATCTGTGCTGACGGTCCCTAAGTAAGTGATGATAATATGTACATTAAAATGTCTAATTTAAGACCGTGTATTTTAAAAAATAAACAAACAGCCAGTGAATGTCTTCTCAGCTACATTCTGAAATTAGTCTGTAATGAAATTACGGAATTAGTCTACATGTTATCTATAGCTTTAAGTAGGAAAAGGTGAGAAATTCTTGTGGAAAATAGAACCTGGTCTGCGAAATGAGTCACAGTGGCATTTCAACCTATTAATTGTGTAGCTTCTGCACTTGGTTTGGAAAATCTGCCTCTCCACCTGCTAGGAGCATAGACAGAAGTGTTTCTTAGAACTTTGTAACTCAAGAGCGGTTTCTGGACTAGAAGCATCAACATCACCTGTGAGCTTTTTAGGAATGTGTAATCTCAAGTCCCATTCTAGACTTTGCTCTGATTCTGCATTTTAACAAAATACTCAGGTGATCTTAAGCATAATAATGTGTGCCAAGCATTGTTCTAGAGGAGTTGTAGTGATTTAACACGTCATCTTCTTCTACCTACATTCCAGCATGATCACAAACAAAACATTTGACAACTCAAAAACATATCTCCATGTGTTTACACACATGGACCAATTTGGACTGGAATGAAAAGTGTGAGCTACCACAAACAGCTCCTCTACAGGTACAGTGCTCAATGCTTTTACAAACATGCTCTCATGTAATTATTGTATCAATCTTTCTCAGGTAATAAGACCTTCTCTATTATTATTATTATTATTATTATTATTGTTATTATTACAGTTTGAATATCCCTTATCCAAAATGCTTGAGAACAAAAATGTTTTAAATTTTAGATTTCTTCAGATTTTGGAATGTTTCCATACATATAATATCTTGAGACAGGAACCTAGTCTAAACACTAAATGTGTATATATATATATATATATATATATATATATATATATATATATACACACACACACACACACACACCTTGTACACATAACCTGAAAGTAATTTAATATAATATTTTAAATAATTTTGTTCATGAAACAAAGTCTTTGTACATTGAAACATTAGAAAACAAAGCTGTCACTATCTCCACCTCCCATGTGGACAATCTGTGTTTTTTGGCATCATCCTTATTCTTGACCCCTACTTTATATGTTACTGATAAGCAGCCATTTTCTTACACTTATTCACATATAAGTAATTAACAGTAAAATATGTGATATAATATTAACGCATTGAAAAAAAATACATGTTCAGGGTAAGCAGCATAGTATAATCACCAGAATACCTACATCCACTGTTAAACAAAAACAGGAAGAAGCAACAACAGACTCTACCTATGTTGCTGGTTTTGATTGAAAGGTAACTGTGCATTGCATTTTATTTTGTTGATGAGAAGAAACAACAGAAGCAGCTGAAGGACGAGGATGCAGGTTCTCTAGGAATGTAGAGGCATTCTAATGGGTAGCTTTTTTAAGTGTTTCCCCCAGAGTTATCTGCCTCATTAACAGTGGGTTTTATCTTAGAAGTAGCTCTCGATTCTGCAAACTGGCACAGTTTTTTGTTCAGCTTTGAATGCATGCCGCTCCAGTTCTTCAATAAGCCTATCACAGATGTTCACCATACCATCTCCAGGCATTTTTTCTCCAGTGTTAACATCATCTTCATTGTTCCTATTTTCACAATTACCTTAATTCAGAACCATTTTGTCTACTTCACCATTGGTCAAAAAATGAATAACAGGAGCCTCATTATTAATGTTAAAAATTGCTTTGCTATCCACCTTTTCCAGCTTACTGATAGACTCTGAAGGTTATTTTTACACCCAGTCAGACATCACTTTTTCCTTACTTGAAATACAAAATTCTTCAAAGTCACCACCTTGTTCAGCATAATCACTGAACATAGTTGCAAGGCAGAGGTTGTTGTCAGGCATGTACAACTGTGTCTTTAGTCTTTGTGTTCCAAGTGTTAGCAACAGCATATACAGCATCCGTCACAGTAAACTCCTTTTGAAAACCTTCCACATGCATGCCTCTGTTGACTACTGCTAGCATACTGTTCAAGTAAGTATTTTTATTTTTACTCCTGTTGATCTAAGAATACCCTGGTCACATGGCTGAATTAATTAAGTCACATTTGGGGGAACCATAGATGGCATGACCATTGTTTTTGATGAGAATTTCAGCTGAAGGGTGAGCAGAATAATTGTAAAGGAATAACAAAATCTTGCAGTTGTCATTCAGTTCAAATTTCCTCCAGTAAACGCAAGGCTTCGGCACAAAATATTTGTTAAACTAATCAGAAAAAAATATCTCTGGTGACCCATGCCTTTTTGTTAGCAAAATAATGGACTGGTAAGAAATTCATTCCTTGAAAATAGAGAGGGGCCAAGCGCGGCGGCTCACACCTGTAATCCTAGCACTTTAGGAGGCTGAGACAGGATTGTTTGAGGCTAGGGGTTCAAAACCAGCCTGGCCAACGTGGTGAAAAACCATCTCTACTAAAAATACAGAAAATTAGCCAGGCATGGTGGTGTGTGCCTGTATTCCCAGCTACTCAGGAGGCTGAGGTGGGAGAATTGCTTGAACACAGGAGGCGGAGGTTTCAGTGAGCTGAGTTCGTACCACTCAACTCAAGTCTGGGCAACAAGAGCAAAATGCCATCTCAGAAAAAAAAAAAAAAAAAAGGAGGATACAAACTTTCGCCTATTACATCAAGTTTACTCTTATGCATATCTGCTATATTAGCACATCCTAACACAGTTATTCTGCCCTTAGCATCTGTAATTAATGTAGGGGCTGTCTGATCTACCACAGTGTTTTTATGGGAAAATAGTGACAAAACAATGTTTCATCAATATTTTAGACTTCTTCTGGCATCATTTCTTTAAAACTCAGCAATGATATTGGCAACCTTATCCATGAATTTCTCTGCTGCTTTGTAATCTGCAGATGCTTTAACAACGCAAATTTTTAATAATTTAATGCCATGTATTTTGTTAAATTTCTGAGACCAGCCTGTTGAGTGTTCACAGTTCCCTTCAATTTTCGGTTGTTGTGATTTATCTTTATTTGTTTCATGAACAGCATACCATTAAGAAGCCAGTGTTCACTGTGACACTAATGGATCTACTTATCCAATACACAATTGAGATCTTCATTTTTAGCTTAGTGCAGTACTTTTCTACTTTCATTAAGTTTCTGTTTGAAACTTTCAGAAAGC
Organism: Piliocolobus tephrosceles; assembly: GCF_002776525.5. Classification (NCBI taxonomy): domain Eukaryota; kingdom Metazoa; phylum Chordata; class Mammalia; order Primates; family Cercopithecidae; genus Piliocolobus; species Piliocolobus tephrosceles. Next base: position 4,676,668 of record NC_045435.1, on the reverse strand, counting down.
ATAGAAATTTAACAATTTATCTTTCTGCTTTTTCAGGTCACATATGGTGGTCATCCCAACACTATGCTCTTCTGTAAAACATTTTACACTTACACCCTTGTCCAGTTTCTCTCCAACAGCTTGACTTCCTGTGCTATAGATAAATATAAATTCCTCCTCTTTTTAAAATCACTGTTACCCATAAAGATATTTCTAGGTCTCTTGACATTTTCAACTGTATCTTTACACCACAGACCTAAGAATAATGAAAAAATGCAGTAAGTAATGCACATAGTTCTCTTCCTCATGTGGGACATTGCGGGGAACCTGACATTGGTGAGTCTGGCCTGAACATATGCCATTTTATTACCCTTTGTGTCTGTGCTTGTGTGGGAGAATCCGTATGTGTGTAGGAAAGGTCCATCACATCTGAAGGGGACTAGAAGGATCTTTTCTCCTTTGACGATAATGAATAAACTGCATGTTGTGAACCTATGTATTGACCATGACCCATCGCATGAGGTCAGTGTGGAATTTTCTACTTGTGGTGTCATGTCAACACCCACAAATTTCAGATTTTTGAGCATTTTGAATTTTAGATTTTTGGATTAGGTATGCTCAACCTGCAATGTTGATGTTTACATAATACTAATGAAAGAGAGGCTTAAAATGAGGTCAAACAACTTTCTCAAAATTGCAGATGGTAAACACTGAGTCATTGTATTAAGATTATTGCTTAGCTTCCTGATTGATCTCAGTGATTTCAATCTCACTGTATGTCATACTGCTAACAGAATAATTTTTTTTAATATGTAAATCTAATTCTACCAGTTACCTGCCTAAAATCTCTTGGTAGATTCCCATATGATTTGAAAGTATTTTTCAACTTTTCCTTGCATATTTTTATTTTTGTGTGGGCCACTACAATAATTATGGACTTTTTCCAAGTTAAATTATTTATGGCTCCCATTACTTGTTTACATGTGCTCTTCCTGCTGCTAGAACTTTCTCCATTCTTTTATTCATATGCTCAATTGCAATTCTTTCTTTGAAACATGTCTCATCACACCTAAGTTGTTTCAAACATCTCAATCTGATATAAAATGAACACTGTATCAAACTTTATCAACCCTTATCCCATGCTATTAAAATTATTTCTTTCTTACCAGGCACACTTTTGAAACTACAAACTTTTGAATATGCATATGAACACACACACACCCCCTATACATACTCAATATACTTATATATTCAATATATGTGTCTGTGTGTGTGTGTATATATATATATATGCATTAATCTTTCAGATTTATTCAGCCCTGCATAATTTTTGCATTTTCTCAGTTCACACAATAAGTACTCATTAAAACCTTGTAGGACAAGCACTATGCGAAAAACTGTTGAGAAATAAATAAATAATATATATATATATATACTATATATATAAAAATTATAAATTTTTGAGAGTATATATATAATCATGCTATAAGCTTTTATATTGTAGTTTGATTATATTTATACTAAAAAGAGTATAATTTATATATATTATACATGCATGACATATATATATGTGTTATTTCTTTCTCAACAGTTTTTAACACAGTGCTTGGTACTTTATATTGATCAAGTTAATTCTAATTTTAAAATCTTGTGAAGATAACATTATCAGCCCATTTTACAGATCAGTAAATTGAAATTTAGAGAGATTATTTTGTTGTCCAAGATCACACAGGCTGAAGATGACAGAAGCCAGGACTCAAACCCAGCTTTCTCTGATTAGAATACAACTTTTGACAGAATATACTGAAGTTCTCAACTCTTCTGCCTCATCGCTTTTACTCAGATTAAGCCTTCATACAATTAACAATATTCCTCTACGAATGGTGTTCTTGGAACTATGCAGTAGATAGGAGCAGGATGGTTCTGCAAATGTTCTGAGCTCATAATTTATACCCACTCCGAGTGGGATGAGTATGTGAAGGGAGAGGATCATGCCTTACATTGCAACACAACTTTCACTGATTCCTTCAAAGTGAAGTGTCTCAGTTTAAATGTTCAAGTTCTATTTAAGCATTTTGATATTCAGTCACTAAATTTTCTCTGATAACACAAATTGCCTCCCACTTATTCTTAGGCTACTTTCCATAGACTCTGTAATATCCTTAACTTTTGAATTGAGATTTTTGGAAGTCCAGGATATGCTTCACTCCCAGCCCCAGTTTTTATACCTGTAGACGTTTTTTTCTCTTTTCAGCAAATAGAGAGCAATGATCCTGAAGACTGTGACTGCATATGCTGGTGCAGATTATGATACCTAAGTGAGGTACTAGTAGTCCATAGGACACCATTTTTTAAATAAGTCAAATCTAACTCTGCTGCTGAGGTGTTAAAGACATATATAAAATGTTAAAATCATTTACTTATTTTAATATATTATGTTACTTAATATTCTTTTAGGTTTCACATGCTAAATTTCAGTCTGCAATAAATTTTATAGCCAAATTTAAAACTCTCAAAATAGAATTTTAATAGAAATGCTAAGATATTCTCAGTGTAGCTGCATAAAATTTGCAGAGTTTTTTAAAGAACCATTTCCGTCATGGTTTAAAACATATGGCAGGTCTTTTTTGGAAGTCTTCTGGTGGTATGTAGAATTTGTAGTTACAAATATTCTGCCATTTAAATAAGCTCACTCAACTTCACCTTTCTGAATTAGCAGAACTTAACTATTCATTGTCAACTGATTCATGAATATAGAACCAAGCTTCATTTGGAACATATGGCTTACAGATAATAAATTTAAATGCCTGATGTAAAGTAAATTAGAATTGGGATTGTAATGCTGATAGCTTTTTCTACGAGACTCTTATAACATCTGTCCAGAAACCTTAATTTTTTTCAGATGTTTTTCACACATGCTACTTCAAGGCTGTATATGTATACGTATTGTAACTTTCCTTCAAGAGAATAATTAGAAAAGTTAGTTATTATTTAAGAATTCAAAGGTATATATGTTACAATAAAACTGTGTAGCATCACTTTTTGAAGAGCTTAATAGTTACCGATAGACAAGAAAAGAATATTAGAATAAAAAATTAGACATTGGGTTGGGATTTGAACAGGTAAAATGCTTCTAAATAGATTTCTATATCAAAAACAGGAGGTGACACTATTTTAGATATAATAACTCTTATTTTTTAAGCTTTTTCATGTATGACAGGAATTAGGATTTAGAAACTGAATTTCCCAACATCTCTTGTAAGTATGGTTAGATCTTACCAATGAAAGATAATTACAAAATATTTCAGAGATAGAAGAAAAGTAGAATAATTATCTTTCAGTCAAAAGCTCTGGGCAGACATGTGACTCTGGCAAATGTCAGTTGCCATGAGGTTTTGTCAGCACCTTCCGTATGTCCTCCTGAGAGTCTAATATTTTAGGCAGTTGAGAACATCTAATTCCCAGTGTTAAATTCTTTTCTATTTGAAATATCTCCAGTACTTTCTGTCTTCATGACTCTTACTGATAGGTTACATTTACTATGTAAGCTTGTGATTTGTTTAAAGAAATTGGGCGAGATTTCTGTCATTCAAAAGTATTACTACAGATAAAAAATGTAAAATCTTTTCAACAACCCAGAGGCTTTTAATCAACAGTTTTTATTGATATACATTTCAAGAGAGAAAAATATATTAATATTTCATTGACATTAATATCATCAGAAATTTCCGTTGTTATAAATATATCTTTAGAGCACCTGTAGAACTTCACAGTGCATCATTTATATCCCAGACTAAGCATATGGCACTGCTAAAGTTGTGTAGGACAGTCTGTGTACCATAACCTGTGTAGCTATACTAATGTACCTGTTACAATACAGTTTCTGTTGAAGAATAAAAAAAAGGCTCATACTTTCACATATTTTTTTCAAATGTAATACAATTATACCAATTCAGGTTTTTCCTTTGTTTTGTTTTGTTGTTTAAAAGAGATGGTGTCTTACTATGTTGCCAAAGCTGGATTCAAACTCATGGGCTCAAGCAATTATCCCACTTTAGTCTTCAAAGTAGCTGGGACTACAGGCATGTGCCACCACTCACAGCTAACCAATGCAGTTTTTTCAATCAAGTTGAGCCATATTTATATAATTGACTATAGATCTATAATCAACCAAATATGTAGAAAAGTATCTGATCCAGCCTAGGAGCTGTGATATTGTCTGAAATAGTTGAACAAAAAAAAGATGGAAAGATTAGATTAAAAATGAAATTACATTTTAAGACACAAAAGTAGTTCTAAGACGCTCATGAAGTGCTGAAACTCAATAGAACAACTTCTGATAAGCTCCTTATTAAATAGACTGGAAAACTCAGGAAAACAGTATGGCTAAATTAGTTAACTTAGTTTCTTTTCTTTTCTTTTTTTTTTTCTTTTTTTTTTTTTTTTTTTTTTTTGAGATGGAGTCTTGCTCTGTCACCCAGGCTGGCACCATCTCGGCTCACTGCAACCACTGCCTCCTGGGTTCAAGCAATTATCCTGCCTCAGCCTCCCAGGTAGCTGGGACTACAGGTGCCTGCCACCACGCCCAGCTAATTTTTTGTATTTTTAGTAGAGACAGGGTTTCACCATAGTAGCCAGAATGGTCTTGATCTCCTAACTTCGTGATCTGTACGCCCAAAGTGCTGGGATTACAGGCGTCAGCCACCATGCCTGGCCGTTAACTTAGTTTTTCAACAAATTTTACCTAGAAGATGTGGAATAAAATATATCTGAATTTATTCTGATAAATTCTCTGTGAATATAAAGATTTATTGTAAATTTTACTTTACATATAGCTTAATATATGGGATAGCAATTTGTACAGTAGATTTTAGAGTATTATGCATCAAATTAGTGGTCACCTATAGTAATTCAAAATAATACCTAAGAAATGAAAATGATGGTTAGTCTGATGTCATTGCTGATAGTTAGAAAATGTTATAGTAAAAGCATGAGTTTTGTTAGTTTTGAACAAAATTCAAAATATGTATACCTAAATATAATACAGTAAATCCATAGAGTGTAGACATGGAAAAGCAGTCTTTTGAGTTTAATTTTGGAGTGTAACAGTTTTTGTGTTAATGTGTGTGTTTCTTTTTCTTAATGTGTATATTATTTCAGAATCTTCATTTATATCAATGAATCTGTGGCAGAGTACAAGATGTTTTAATCTACCATGTTATTTAATGTTCTGTTAAATAGGTGGTGAACTAAACTTACACATTATTTCATATTTGCTTAAACAAAATGTGTGTAGAACATAGTCCTATGCTTATTCATTTAATCAGCAATGTATATTGAGTGCCTGTTCTGCATCAGGCAGTGTGATAGCATGTTTATACATAATAATGAATATATCAGACATTTTTCTGTTGCCATAGATTTGTTATGTAGAAACAGACATTAATCACATGTAAATATATAGATGGATAGATCACTAGATAAATATAATTCAAGAGTAATCAATTTTGAAGCAATGTGCTGGGATGCTGGGAGCTATCGGATTATTTAGGAGATTACCTGATCTAGTCCATGAGACATGAAAAGAGAGAATAATTAAGTAAACATTTTCCTAGCAAAATGACATTTGAGCCAAAATATGACAGATAATTTATCAGTTGGGGTTCAGACAAGGAAGCAGAGTCATTATAATGTTACTGGTGGAGGTTCTTGACTATGAGTCATCCAGGTTTTTGGTATTTTGAACAAAGATTTTGACAACACACACAAACAAAGCAACAAAATACTGAAAGAAAAAATCACAGATTTATTGAAATAAAAATACACTCCACAGAGTGGGAGTAGGCTCAAGCAATCAGCTCAAGAGAACTTGTTACAGAATTTTCTAGGGTTTAAATATCCTCTAGAGGTTTCCCTTGGGTTACTTGGTTGCAGCCTATGTAAATGAAGACTTGACCTGCAACCGGTCTGATTAGTTACAGGAGGTGACCAATCAGAGACTGAAGTGAAGTTACAAAGTTACATTCTGTGCAAATGAAGACTTGGCCCATAACCAGTCTGATTGATTGAGGGAGGGGACCAATCAGAGGTGCTTTCCATTTTTTGTCTGCGATGCAGTGGAATGGGAGGGGGTGTTGCAAAGGGAGCAGCCTCTGATCCCTTTGTTACTTGGGTGTAGAGAGGTGAGGTTTTACTTTTGATTCAGTTTTAGGGAGTCAGTGCACATCGGCCTTAGGTTCTTTGCTTCCAGACTATATTATCCTGTCTCAATATGAGTTATAGAATTAAAAGTTTAGTACAAGTATTAAACCTTAGAGTTGTGAGGCTAAACAGGAGAATTGAAGGTTGGGAGATAAGAGTTAGACAATCAGAGAACAAGTCACTAGTTTCTGCCTGAAGTACTTCCTGCCTAAGTACCTGCAGAGGAAAAGCTAAGAAAATCCAATTTCATAAGAGGACTGTGACCTAAAGAATTTGAGAGGAAGCTACTATTGCTGTATAACTCTTGCCTTTATTTTGATCTGGGGTCACTGCTGTTTGTCCGATTATTAGCAATTGGGTAGACAAGACAGACATAGAGTGGAGGAGTTCAAAAACAATCTGAAATCTACCAGGTACCCTTGGGTCTCTCTGCCATCTATGTGACCACAAAAACCCACTTACAGGGTAATGGTGGTTACCTCACTTCTCAAATCTTCCACAAGTTTCTCTTTAGGCCAACTCTAATCAAGAACCCAACAAAAAAGGGATGTAGGCAATGTAGTTCCCTACTTAACCAAGTGGCCAATAGAAAAAATATAGTGTAGATGAGTAAGAGTTAGCTAGATGATAATGATTTTAGGAATAAGAGAAACAATCTAGAGACACAGAGGCCTGATGAGTGCTGTATGCATCATTTTAATTAATTTTCTAATAAAGTAAACCCTTATTTATGTGCATCATTTTATGAAAACACTTATGTTTTAGTTTGGTTTTTGAGAGAAGTGGATTAAGCATTAAGCATTTGAATAAATCACATAAAAAATGTTAAAAAGAAGCAAAAGTTATTAATATCATCATAAACACAGATGATAAAAGGGAAATATCTACTTACATTTTTGAGTTTTTAAATGAACACTGAAAAGTAGAAGAACAATTTAAGGGTTAAGAAATGATGGTTAAGAGAGTTAGCAATTCAGACTTTTGGATATATTTTATGGAAGCTAACATGATCCTGAATTAATTTTCTTCAGAATATGAAGGCCACATAGTGTTTGCCTTCCTCTGGACAATTTCTTTTTTGTTTTGGGCCATGAAACAATTCATAGATTCACACCATTGCAAAAAGTTCTTATGCATAGTGGGAATAATTATTCTGTGGCTTATGCAATTAGGAGCTTTAGAAAGAGTAAGGTCATGCTGATATAATAGGATAAGTATTTATTTGATATTAAGTTCAATTGATAGTGTATCTTCTTTCAATTTTTAAATTTTCTTCCTCTTTCTTTCTTTCTTCTTTCTTTCTTTCTTTCTTTCTTTCTTTCTTTCTTTCTTTCTTTCTTTCTTTCTTTCTTTCTTTCTTATTTCGCTATTGTTTCTAGGCTCTATAATGACTTAGGCAAGTTATTAATTAAAATGTTGATTATTATACTTATCTGGAAACAGAGATACCATAATCATGAAGGTGGTTTTTCCAGGGTGAGGCTTATCCATTGAACTCTGGGTGTGCTGACCCCTATGATTTCCCCAAATGTGGGAAATTCCAATGCACAATTTGTGGTGGTGGTGCAGGACTGTGTTCCTACTCTCCCCGGTTTTATTTTTTCAATATTAAAATTAAATTTAAAACATAAAAAATAAAAATGTTGATTATTATAAATGGGATATGAGACTTTTAAAGCATCACTTTTGTACTTACATAGCTATATTAAACAATAAATTGTGTAAGAAACCAGTCTATGCAAAAAAGTAGAGACAACTACCTCATAAAATTAACGTTTTTATTTAGGCAAGAAGAAATTGTACCGTTTGAATTTTGTCTAATATTGATGAAAATATCACTGAGAAATCTCAATACCGTAAGTTTTAACTCATTTGATCAATTGAAATGGAACCAAAAACAAACAAAAAAATCAATAAAAGATCATGGGAAATAAGTTAGTATGTAATTTAAAATTTACATTGCTAATGCAATGGTAGCAGTATCAGATCATCACTTGACTTTTTTTCTACTTTCAAAGAGTATAAACATACAATCATCGTAATTTAAAGACCTCATGAATATTTCACAAATCAGATGTAGGTTATTATGATAATGAGCAAGAAAAGAAGATTTGCTCATATTTATAATTTTTGATGAAATAAAATCATCCCTTTTACTTTCTGCTTTTGTTTCACACATCTCCAATTATAATATTATTAGCGCCTATATCAATTTTTTCAGCAATAGTAAACACTAAAAAGAACTAATGCAGTCAATGAACTAATTTTGTTTAACAATGGTAGGAAGAGAAACCTTTTATGCAAGTTTAACAACTGTTTGCTCTTAATCTCTTTTCTGTTTATATCACGCTTCTAAGAAAATAATGTATGACATAAGATATACTAAAATATTTTTAATCTAGAAGGAAGAGTTTCACACAAAACATGCCACAACCTCCCAATAAAGTACAAGATATAAAGTCAATTTTTATATAAATCCATGGAGTGTTTTAAGTTATGGTTGATGGTAAGCGCAATCTCTACTCAAATATTATTGAGAATATTTGGAAAGATACTCCAATAAGGCTATAGTAAATTCCAGCTAAAAAGCATGTTTAAAAATGCATGCTATGAAACAGTATTACCATATTATTTTATGTACACCTCCAGCAGCTCCTTTAATATTGTTTTGCTAAATATAATGTACATAACTATCAGCAGACACAGTGTCTCTTATAACCATCAATCACATTTGCCTAAACATTTAAATTCCATTTAAGAAATGTATATCAAGTGCTTACTCTACCATGCACTTTTCTAAGTGTTTGATATAAACCAGTAAGTGAAACAAACAAACTCTTTGGCTTATAATCTTGCATTCCAAATATAACTTTAAAATTTCGACCTAGAATTTTTTCACCTCCAATTCATTCTTATTAAAAATCAAAACAGTCGTCTTTAGTAAAGGTGTTACTCTTCTTGCCTTCTCAGTTTTGTAAAGAGTACTGAGATTTTCAGTGCTGAGAAATTCAGCTATTCAAATTTCTAATCTTTTTTACATTTTTTTTGAAATTGGTTTACAATTCTGTTAAAATATCATTTTTCATCATTATTGTTTTTATAATTATATTTCATCATTATTTTCACATCCATTTTAGTAAATTGAATTTCCCTTTTCCTCTAATTTACTCAATTGTTATTTCAGCCATTAATTTATTTAATGACCATTTGTTAAACATCTGTATTCTGTGTGACATATTATGACTGAACTATTACAGTAGTTTCCTAATGGCTCTCCTTATCTCTTTTCGTTTCCAATGAATTCCGCAAGTTATTGCCCGTAATTTTTTGAAACTAATAATAGTTTTATTAATGTTAACTTCCCTTCCATCAACTATCAGTGACACCCATGTGCCAGCAGGGTAAAGTTCGTAGCTATGAATTGATCTTCACATTTTCTTGTCCCAATGCCTGTTTTAACTTTATAACTCTCTTCACTTACAGGAAATTTTGTCACAGTAGAATGATCTATTCAGTCCTCAAATGTGCCTTTCCAGCTTTGTCTTTTCCATGGATTTTTTTTGTTTCTAATGCAAAAGTACTCTTCCCACTCTTCTTTCTATAAAAAGCTTGTAATTCACTCAAATTCAAGCTTAAAACCTACTTCCTTCATGAAGTCTTTTCTAACCACTTGAACAGTCTAAACTATTCTATCCCATTTCGGTGTCACTTAACATCTTATTTTATACTTAATTTCATATGGCTTGCATTTCTATCTATTTATATGTATTGCTATTAATTTAAACTTTGTCTTACTCCTAAATTAGGTTTATCTACAAGTTTATGTGTAAACCACAGAAAAAAATGACAAAAATTATTAAGTGAGAAATTTGGCATCTTACGTAAATAAATTTTGAAAAAGGAAATAAGGATAAAAAAATTTTAGGACAAGAAAATGTCACATATTATCATAAACTTGACTGTAAAATTCAAGTAACTCAGAGAAAGAGTTTCATGATTGGGAATTTGATAGCAATGTAATAATATAACTAAAATATCACCCAGAATTACCACTCTGTTATTGAAATCAAGGAAAAAAGGATTCTTATGCATCCTCATAGAAAGTGCAGTGTGTAATTATTGAATAACACTGTCAATCATAAAATATAGAAATTCATTGCTAAGATTTTTTAATATTAATTTTTCAAACTAGGATAATTAAACCTGGTCAAAATGTATCTCTGTAAATAATATTGCAGTGTGATTATCTTAGTCTTTTCTGTGCTGCTTTAAAAGAATACCTGAGACTGGGTAATTTATAATAAACAGAAATGTATTTATTAGCATTCTGGAGGCTGGGAAGCTCAAGGTCAAAAGACTGGCACCTATGAGGGCTTGCTGCATCATCTCATGAGAGAAGGCAAAAGGGCAAGAAAGGGCAAGATATCAAAATCACAACCTCAAGCCCTTTTACAATCAGCATTAATTCATTTGTAAGGGTGGCCATCATGACCTAAACACCACTTAGTAGCCCCCACTTCCAACATTATCACATTGAGATTAAGTTTCCAATACATGCTTTTTGGGAGATACATTCAAACCATAACCGGCTTCAAACTCAATCTGTTTCATAAATGCAGCTGTTACATAGCATGGATAACACTAATAAAAACTTCAGTATTATCCATAGAAGATAAAATATATATCCTTCAAAATTATATTACATAATAAAATTTAATAGCTAGTTGAGATCAATTTATGCCCTACATGCTGTCACTGGAATTTCAACATATGAAAAATGTGACTGATCTTTAATTTTAAGAAAGGAATTCTTAATTGCAGAGGAAATTGTGTGAATAAATGCTGTTTTAGACATATCTGGATTTAAAAAAATTAAAAAAAATACAAAATGAAATTTAAATTTAATTTAACATTATATTGAAAGTTATAATTTTTTGAATGATGTTTAAGTGATATAATAACAGCAATAAAAACAGTATTTTGGATCTAAAAGACTGAGCAAAAACTATCAGAGCATAAAAAACTGAAATTGAAAAAAGGAGATAAGATATGCAAATATAATACGTTTTATATTTTTTATGTATTTGAGAAATATGGTAGCTATTAGCACTTTCGTTGTTTAAATGACTAACAATAATAGGAAAATCTAAAACCAATTATTTATCTCCAATTGCAGAGTTGAGTAAAAAGATAAAATTAAAACAAGGTGACTTGTAGAAAAAGATAGAAATTTTAAAAATAAAAATGGAAAGACATTTTTAAAAAAATCAAAACACAGAACACCTAAAACAAGTTAAGAGATATAAGGTTCAATAAATAAGTATATCTACTAAAATAAAATCATTTGAAATATACCTTTAAAACATATGAAATTATTAAAGATTTACCTAAAATAAAATATTTTTTAAAAGTTTAATGTAAATGCAGTTCAAACATAGAATAAACAAATACAGAAAAAATAAAATCCTGGGTCAAGATATTAATATCATACAAATTTAGAATTCATGATAAAAAGCATCAAATTGAACAAAAGAAGTAATTTTTTAGTTGTGGAAGGGAATAATTCAATAAAAATATATAAATTCAGCAAATGTATGTGGCAAAGAGACAATATATGAAGATAACAATGAAAATCTAAAGTCAAATTGAAAACAAAATCATAATAAATGATCATCATACTACTGACATTTTTTACATCAAGTGGAGAAAACTAGACAAACTTTTTTTTTTTTTTTTTTGAGATGAGTCTCACTCTGTCGCCCAGGCTGGAGTGCAGTGGCGCAATCTCGGCTCACTGCAACTTCTGCCTCCTGGATTCAAGCCATTCTCCTGCCTCAGCCTCCTGAGTAGCTGGGACTACAGGCACGTGCCACTTTGCCGGGTTAATTTTTTGTATTTGTAGTAGAGAGAGGGTTTCACCATGTTAGCCAGAATGGTCTGGATCGCCTGACCTCGTGATTCGCCTGATCAGTCTCCCAAAGTGCTGAAATTACAGGCGTGAACCACCACTCCCAGTCGACAATCTTAATGATACATACACAAGCATATCTTCCAAAGCAAAGTCAGGAATAGGATGCATATTTAAGATAAACTAAGGCGTCTGTTCTATATATTATTAAACAATTTACAAATAACTAACACTAAGTTAATTTTTGTTCTAAGTTAAACCAGTGTGTTCCTCTGCCAAAAGGGAAATGTGAAAAGGCTATGTCAAACTTTCCATACTGAAATCACCTCATCAAAATTGCATGCACCTAGAGATGTTCAAGATGAGCCTCATGTTTTGCCTATTTGTTAGCAATTTGTTTTTTGTTTTTTTTTTTTTGTTTTTTTTCACCTGAATTTGTATCTGACTTTTCAAATCTTTGAGATTGAGCATCTTCACCAGGATATGTTTGGTAGGAGATTAATTATTTTGCCTTTTTAGGTCGACCTGTGATCCACAGATTTAATTTTCCCGCATTTTAGTGAAACATTCTTTCATATCTTCAAATGCCTTTTCTGGTTTTCTTGTTAGTGTATTTCTTCAAACACACCTATCTAATCACCAATCTAATGGGTCAGCCACATCTATTCTTCATGTACATTATTTTTGATTAATTTCCTTCTTGTTACACTGTATTTAATTCCAGCTGTTTTTCATCATTTATTATGAGTTTTACTCCTAGCAGTATTAATATAGTCCTATATTGATTAACAGTAGGGTTATATTCTGCAAAATGCATCATCATTAGGCAATTTTGTTATGCAAACGTGATAGATTGAACTTACTCTAACCTAGCTGGTATGGCCGACTACACACTTAGGTTATACAATATGACCTGTTGCTCTAGCCTACACATCTATAAAGCATGTTACTGTACTGAATATTGTAGGCAACTGTAACAAAATGGTGTTTGTGTGTCCAAACATATTTCAACATAAAAATGTACAGTAAAAATATGATATAAAAGATAAAAAAAGTACACCTGTATAGGACACTCACCATTAATGGACCTTGTGTGGGACTGGAAATTGCTCTAGGTGAGTCACTGAGTGAATGGTGAGTGAATATTAAAGCCTACGACATTGATAATAGTGTATGATATTGATGTACACTATTCTAGACTTTATAAACACTGTACACTTAGGCTATGCTGAATTCATTAAAAATTATTTTTCTTTCTTTAATAATAAATTAATCTTAGCTTACTATGACTTTTTTAGTCTATAAATTTTTAAGTTTTTAAACTTTTTGAGTATTTTGTGATAACAGCTTAAAATGCAAACACATTGTACTGCTAAATAAAATGTTTTCTTTTTCTTTTTTTTTTTGAGACGGAGTCTCGCTCTGTCGCCCAGGCTGGAGTGCAGTGGCCGGATCTCAGCTCACTGCAATCTCCGCCTCCCGGGTTTACGCCATTCTCCTGCCTCAGCCTCCCGAGTAGCTGGGACCACAGGCGCCCGCCACCTCACCCGGCTAGTTTTTTTTTTTTTTTTTAGTAGAGACGGGGTTTCACCAGGTTAGCCAGGATGGTCTCGATCTCCTGACCTTGTGATCCGCCCATCTTTTTCTTTTTAAACTGTTTTTTGTTGTTGTTGTTAAAACTAACACACTAACACACTAACACACATATTAGCCTAGGCTGGAAGGCCTTCAGGGCGAAAACATGCATGGAGTTGTCTTTTTTTTTTTTTTTTTAATTGTGACGGAGTCTTGCTCTGTCGCCCAAGCTGGAGTGCAGTGGCATGATCTATCCTCACTGCAAGCTCCCCCTCCAGGGTTCAAGCCGTTCTCCTGCCTCAGCCTCCCGAGTAGCTGGGACTACAGGCGCCCACCACCACGCCCAGCTAATTTTTGTATTTTTAATAGAGACAGGGTTTCACCGTGTTAGCCAGGATGGTCTCTATCTACTGACCTTGTGATCTCCCCACCTCTGCCTCCCAAAGTGCTAGGATTACAGGCATAAGCCACCGTGCCTGGCCAGAGCTGTCATCTGTCATGATAAAAATGGTTTCTTTTGGAGTATCTCCTAAAGGATCTGCCTGAAGATGTTTTACTTAACTTGTTTTTTAGTAGGTAGAAAAAGTACACTCTAAAATAATGACTAAAAAGTATAGTATAGTAAATATAAAAACTAGCAACATAGTTGTTTATTATCAATATCAAGTATTGTGTACTATACATAATTGTATTGCTACATTGTTGTATGACTGTCAGTGCAGTAGGTTTGTTTATACCATCATCACCACAAACAAATGATTAATGCATTGTGCTGTTGTTACAATAGGTAGCTAGTCAGACATGAGCAGGGCAGGAGAGGGCTAACCCCACCCGCTGGGAATGTAAGGCAACCATCAGGTGATGGTCCAGCAGTTATCATACTGGCTTTCTAAAATAATAATTGGCCGCAGCTTGTGCCAGGGAGAGGCAATTTCCCAACAAATAAAAGCACTTGAAATTGGTAATACACAGCTTCCAATGCCATCTCAGGATATGAGCAAGTTGGCTCAAGCACACACATTAAGAGGCAAAGTGGCAGAGCATGACTTGCCAGGGGCATTCCACCGGAAAAGGGAAGAAAGCCTCAGGTGAGCATGTGTACAGCTCCAGTAAATACACTGTGCATGCTCACCTACCAAGTGTCAGCAGGCCACCGCACATGTGGGCTGCTCACCCTAAGGGAAGAATCAAGGGAAAGGGACGCAAGACCCCAGAAGTATGCCAACATATAAAAACCAAAGTCAAAAGCTCAAGCGCAGGGCGGGGCGCGGTGGCTCACGCCTGTAATCCCAGTAGTTTGGGAGGCTGAGGCGGGTGGATTAGGAGGTCAGGAGATCGAGATCATCCTGGCCAACATGGTGAAACCCCGTCTCTACTAAAAATACAAAAAAATTAGCTGGGCGTGGTTGGGGGCACCTGTAGTCCCAGCTACTCTGGAGGCTGAGGCGGAAGAATGGCGTGAACCCGGGAGGCGGAGCTTGCAGTGAGCCGAGATGGTGCCACTGCACTCCAGTCTGGGCCACAGAGCGAGACTCCGTCTCAAAACAAACAAACAAACAAACAAACAAACAAACAAAAAGCTCAAATGCCATACTTGTCCTTCAAGTTGCCCACTTGAGACCCTCCCAAGTGTACTTTCTTTTACTTTTCTTTCTTTCCTGCTCTAGAGTTCTTCAATAAACTTCCACTCTAAAACTTACCTCAATCTCTTTTTCTGACTTGTGCTCGTCGGTTGAATTCCTTCTTCTGAGGAGGCAAGAAATGAGGTTGCTGCAGAACATACAGATTTGCTGCCAGTTACTCATGTATTTGTCACCCCTAACACTGCAATACCTTAAGGACTATGAAGTGGCTAGGTCATAGGAATTTTTCAGCTTCTTTATAATCTCATGAGACCACCATCATATATGCAGTCCATCACTGACTAGAATAATATTATGTAGCATAGGACTATATTTGTTTTTTAAGTGAATTCTGAAACTTTTCTAATTCTCCTTTTACCTCTTATTTCATAGGGTTCATTAAAAAGTTTTATGAAAATGCAATTACATGCAAATATCTTCATTTCCTACAGTGTCTCCTTCGAAAGTTTGTTTTCTGTCATTTGCATGCTACAAATAATAGCATAGTCTCACATATTTTTTTCTCTTGCTCCTAATAGTATATGCAATTTTCACTAAATAATAAACTCTCTTGGTTCCCTTCCCTGTTTACCTGGGCATGATTTGAGTCATCTCTGAACCACAGAGGAATGCTTGAGTGCAAAAGATTTCTCAAGACCTATTCATCCATGCAATTGCTTGCAGCAAGTGTGAAAGCATTGAGATTTTCATAGCAGCAGATGGAAAATTATCTCTCTATGTACTTTATTTTTTCTGAGTTAAAATCTCTATATTATGGGACACCTCCATTAAAAATGGATATTCCATTTAATGTGTGTGTGTAGGGAACTGGATTTTTTAAAATTTATGTTTCTTCATTGCTTTAAATGTGTCAACCTCTTTAGTGGGAGGTTGAGTGTGAAAATGCTTTACAATTCGTTAGATTTTTGCTTGGTTTCTCATGTCTAAATAAAGTATAATATATGAGAAATACGGAAAAGTAAGTTTGCAATATGACACCAATTTGGTTAATGAGAATAAATTAAAGTTGAAAAGCAATCAATTAAAAAGAATTAGCATTAATCACAGAAATGCAACATTGTAAAGCAATGGTAAGGGGCTGAATTTACAATAGCGTGCATCTGCAGCAAAATCAAACAGCTTTAAAATATGGAATTAAAGTGTATATGATCTTGTGCTTCATAATTATATATATATGGGAAATTTAAAATTAAAAAATATATATAAATAGGGAAAAAAAGTCCTTGATATTGGTCTTGCTAGTGACATCTTAAATATCACACTAAAAGTTCCGGCTACAAAAATAATAAATGGGAGTATATCAAAGTAAAACAAATAACAAAACAAAACAAAAAGCTTCTGAAGAGCAAAGAAACAATCATAACAAAAAAGTGAATCCATGGATTGGAAAAATATATTTGGAAACCATACATCTGATAAAAGATTAATAAGCAAAATTTATTTCAAAAAATATGCATCTGATAAGGGGTTAATATGCAAAATTCATACAAACACTCGTACAACTCAATAACAAGAAAACATATGGCCTAATTGTAAAATGGGCAACTGCTGAGGGAAGTCAGGGACCCCGAACGGAGAGACTGGCTGAAGCCACAGCAGAACATAAATTGTGATGATTTCATGGACATTTATTAGTTCCCCAAATTAATACTTTTATAATTTCTTACGTCTGTCTTTACTGCAATCTCTGAACATAAATTGTGAAGATTTCATGGACACTTATCATTTCCCCAATCAATACCCTTGTGATTTCTTCTGCCTGTCTTTAATCTCTTAATCCCGTTGTCTTCTTCATAAACTGAGGAGGATATATGTCGCCTCAGGACCCTGTGATGGTTGCATTAACTGCACAGATTGTTTGTAGAGCATGTGTGTTTGAACAATATGAAATCTGGGCACCTTGAAAAAAGAACAGGATAACAGTAATCTTCAGGGAACAAGGGAGATAAGACTTGGAGCCTGACTGCCCCAGTGAGCCAGGTGGAACAGAGCCATATTTCTCTTCTTTCAAACACAAATAGGAAAATATCACTGAATTCTTTGTCTCAGCAAGGAACATCCCTGAGAAAGAGAATGCACCCTGAGGGTAGGTCTATGAAGGGCCCCCTTAAGGCGGCCGCCTTTTATGGTGGAAGCCAAAGGAATGAAATAAGCCCCTGGTCTCCTGTAATGCTCCCAGGCTTATTAGGATGAGGAAATTCCGGCCTAATAAATTTTGGTCAGACAGCTTGTCTGCTCTCAAACCCTGTCTCCTGATAAGATGTTATCAATGACAATGTGTGCCAGAAACTTCATTAGCAATTTTAATTTTGCCGGATCCTGTGGTCCTGTGATCTCGCCCTGCCTCCACTTGCTTTGTGATATTTTATTACCTTGTGAAGCATGTGATCTCTCTGACCCACACCCTATTCGTGCACTCCCTCCCCTTTTGAAAATTGCTGATAAGAACTTGCTGGTTTTACGGCTGGGGGAGCATCAAGAAACCTGCCGACGTGTGATGTCTCCCCCAGACACTCGGCTTTAAATTTCTCTCTCTTGTACTCTTTCCCTTTATTTCTCAAACCAGTCCAGACACATAGGAAATAGAAAAGAACTCACGTTAACCATCGGGAGTGGGTTCTCCGGATAGGCAACAAACCTAAATAAACACTTCTCCAAAGAAGAAATAAAAATGGCCAGAGGTATATAAAAAAGGATCTCAACATCACTCATTATCAGGGAAATGAAAACGAAAACCACTATGATAAATCAGCTTACACATGTTAAAATGGCCACGATGAAGACAAAAAGATAACAAGTGTTGGTGAAGCTGTGAAGAAAAGAGAACCCTTGTACACTGTTGGTCTGACCATTTTGGAAAGCATATGTGGAGGTTCCTGAATAAATTAAAAATATAATTACCATATGACCCAGCAATCTTTCTTCTGGGTATATGGTAGCCCCTCGTTTTCATTGTTTCACTTTCTGTGGTTTCAGTTTCCTGTGATTAACTGGGGTCTAAAATTGTTAAATGGAATGTTTGGGGAATAAACAATTCAGAAAGTTTAAAATTGTGCAATGCTCTGGCCAGGCGCTGCGACTCACGTCTGTAATCCCAGCACTTTGGGAGTCTCAGGCGGGCGGATCACAAGGTCAGGAGATCGAGACCATCCTGGCCAACATGAAGAAACCCCGTCTCTACTAAGTATACAAAAATGAGTCAGATGTGGTGGTGGGTGCCCATAGTCCCAGCTACTTGGGAGGCTGAGGCAGGAGAATCACCTGAACCCAGGAGGCAGAGGTTGCAGTGAGCTGAGATCTCACCACTGTCCTCCAGCCTGGTGACAGAGGGAAATTCCATCTCAAAAAAAAAAAAAAAAAAAATTGTTCACTGTTCTGAATAGCATGATATCATCCCATGCCATTCTGCTTTAACCATCCAGGACATGAATTATCCCTGTATCTAGTAGATCCACACTGTATATGCTCCCTGCCTCTTAGTCATTTCATAGCTGTCTTGGTAATTAGATCAACTGCCACATTATGGCAGTACTTGTGTTCAAGTAATTCTTATTTTATTTAGTAGTGGCCCCAGTGTGCAAGAGCAGCAATACTGGCAATTCAGACATGCCAAAGAGAAGCCATAATGAACTTCCTGTAAGTGAAAATGTGAAAATTCTCAACAATTCTCAACTAAGAAAAAGAATATATATATCTGCCACGTTTGCTAACATCTATGGTAAGAACAAGTCTTCTATCCTTGAAATTGTGAACAGTATATTGTTACAATTATTCCATTTTATTATCAGCTATTGTTTTTACTCTCTTACTGTGCCTAATTTATAAATTAAACTTTTATCATAGATATATGTATAGAAAAATCATAATACATATGGGTTATTATATATTATATATAATATATTACATAATATATAATATGTTATATATATAATAATGCATATATAATACTGAACATATATATATGTGTATATATGGAGAACCTGGGAGGCAGAGGTTGCAGTGCAATGTGGAGGTTCCTAAATAAATTAAAAATATAATTACCATATGACCCAGAGATCTTTCTTCTGAGTATACAGTAGTCCCCCCCATATATATATGGGTTCAGTACTATTCATGGGTTCAGGCCTCTGGTGGGGTGTTGGGGTATAGCCTCGGAGAGTAAGGAGAGAATAGTATGTACTCAAAGGAAATAAAACCACCACCTTGTAAAGATGTCTGCATTTCCATATGCATTGCAGAATTATTCATGATAGCCAAGATATGAAAACAATCTAGGTGTCTATTGATGAGCAAATGGGTAAAGAAACTAGTATACATATAGAGTGGGGAAATAAGTCAGCCATAAAAAAAGAAGAGATCTTTCCTTTTGCTACATCATGGATGGACCTAGAGGCCATATACTAAGTGATGAAAGCCAGAAACAGATAAATTTTTAAAAATTTCACGATATCACTTTTATGTGGAATCTAAAAAAAAAGTCAACTATACATAAATAGAGAATAAGAAAGTGGTTATCAGTGTCAAGATGTGGAGGAAGAGAAGGAATTGGGGAGACGTAGATCAGAAGATGCAAAATAGAAGACATGTAGGATGGACAAGTCTAATAAACAGTGTGCAACATGAAGGCTATGTTTAATAATAGTGTATTGTATTCAACATTTTCATTAAATCAGTATATTATAGCTGCTCTGCCTCAGAGGAAAAAAAATGAGTAAACTATATGCGATGATACGTTAATTTGTTTCACTATAATAAACCGTTTTATTATATATGTATCTCAAAGCATTGTGTTGCATAATAAAACTGGTAAAGCTATATATATTTGGTCTTTATCCTCTTCCTTGGCAATCAGCTTTCACAATTTTGGGGATCTCTGAAGTGATGTGTCTTTTTAATAAATGATGGCTTGGGGCTTCTGGATAAACTCAGGATGGAGGCTGGTTGCCAGAGAAACCAACTATGTGATTAAGAGTTGGGGTTTTCAGTTCCACCCTTCAACCCCTGGGGAGAAGAGAGGTGTTGAAGGTTGAGTTTATCATCAACTCAACTTCTTACCCTATGCTGTTTCTCTGGGCTAACAATCACTGTCTCCTTACCTACCAAATCAATCTTCCTAACCTAGCACAGAATCATATCTTATGGCAATTCTACTCTGTCACTCCTACCAGACAGCTGATTAACAAAGCCCTCCTGTGTGGTGCCTTTGTATCTTGTACCTCTTTCTATGATTGTACTTTCTACTGTATTACAATTATTTGTATTGTAGGCTTTGAGGGCAGAACCTTTGTCATATTTATCTCTGTTCTCTCTAACTTGTAGCAGAATGTGTGATAAATTATAAGTACTCAATAACTTGGTGAAATTTAATTACACATTTTGTTAACTAGTAGTACATAAGGAGGGAAAAGAGAAAAATTCTCCAACATAGGTCAATGATAGGGGTTTTTTGTTTGTTTTGATCATACTATACATTAAGCTGAATAAAGCTAATACAAGAACACATTTTTTCATTGTTCTAAAAATACGTTATTTTGTAGAAAGGAAATAAAAGAAAGATGATTGTTTTAGTCTGTTGTCTGCTGTTATAACAGAATACCTGAGACAGGGTAATTTATAAACCACAGAAATTTATGGTTCTGGAGGCTGAGAAGTCCAAGAGCATAACACTAGCATTGAACCAGAGCCTTTCTGCTGAGTTATCCCATGCAGAAGGCAGAAGGGCAAGTGAGCACATGAGACAGAAAGAAAAAAAAAGAGGGAATCAAAATATCATGATAGTTTACCCACTCCTGAGGTAACAACATTAATTTATTTATGAGGACAGAGTGAATCACCTTTGAAATACCTCAGAACTCTTAATACCACCCCAATGGCAATTAAATTTTAACAAGTGTTTTTTAGGGTACATTATAATTATAGCAATGATCATTTGTTGAGACAACTGTGATTATAATACTATGTTCCAAGAATGGTATGGGTGCCTGACACAGACCATTAATTTTCACTATAATCTTGCTGTATAGAAGGTTGGATGCACCCCAGTTTATAAAATGTGGAAACTGAAGATCAGAGATATATTTGTTCATGGTTACATTGAAGTGATCTAATCTATCAATATTTGCCTTTTGTCCTGATAATGGTGTTGCTGTATCTGTGCCATACTGTTTTTTGTTTGTTTGTTTGTTTTGTTTTGTTTTGTTTTGTTTTTTGAGACAATGTCTCACTCTGTCACCTAGGCTGGAGTCCAATGGCATGATCATGGCTCACTACATCCTTGACCTCTTGACCTCCTCAGACTCAAGCAATCCTCCTATCTCAGCCTCCTGAGTAGCTGGGACTACAAATACACACCACCGCTTGACTAATTTTTGTATTTTTTGGTAGAGATGTGGTTTTATCATGTTGCCCAGTATGGTCTTGGACTCCTGAGTTTAGCAATCTGCTAGCCTCAGACTCCCAAAGTGCTGGTATTACAGGCATGAGCCACCATACCCAGCTCCTGTGCCATACATTTTGAAAATAAAGGTTTCTGTAAACTGAGATGAGTTTAATTTGAAATATATATTTTTAAAAAGGGTATAATGAGGCCAGGCGCGGTGGCTCAAGCCTGTAATCCCAGCACTGTGGAAGCTGTGACAGGCGGCTCACAAGGTCAGGAGATCCAGACTATCCTGGCTAAAATGGTGAAACCCCGTCTCTACTAAAAATACAAAAAATTGTCCAGGCCTGATAGGGGTGCCTGTAGTCACAGCTACTGGGGAGACTGAGGCAGGAGAATGGCGTGAAGCCAGGAGGCAGAGCTTGCAGTGAGCCGAGATTGCACCACTGCACTACAGCCTGGGCGACAGAGCGAGAGTCCGTCTCAAAAAAAAAAAAAAAAAA
Organism: Piliocolobus tephrosceles; assembly: GCF_002776525.5. NCBI lineage: Eukaryota > Metazoa > Chordata > Mammalia > Primates > Cercopithecidae > Piliocolobus > Piliocolobus tephrosceles. The sequence continues at coordinate 4,654,480 of NC_045435.1, read as the reverse complement.
AAAAAAAAAAAAAAAAAAAAAAAAAAAAAAAGATAAATAATGAAATAATTATAATAAAACATTCAAATAAACCAATTTTAGCTTTTACCTATATGTATTCTTTGATAAAAATAAGATCATATCATAATGTATTCTGTGACTGTGCTTTTCACCCAGTATTATATTGTGAATGTATTTCCATGCCAATAAGAATTCTACTTTTTCATTTTTAATGTCTGGTAGATCTTCATTTATTCAGTGTGTCTCCTACTGCTGAACATTAACTATTTTTTGAGAATTTTTTATTTACAACATCGTTATAACAACCTCTATAATTCTCTGTATACATCTTGTGCAAATAATCATTCTATTGAACTATGCTTCTAAAAGGAGAATTGTGGTTTTGTGTTTGCCCTAAGACATTTGTATGCCTATATTATGTTTCTGAGGCTGCTATAGATTATAAATTCCTCAAGGAATTATGCTTTCTAGTTTCTTTCTATACCTTAGCTATGCATGGTATTTTTGTCATTATAACGATTACACTCTCTTAAATATATTCTTTCCTAAATATTTAGCAGCTTAGGACAAAGTTATGGGGAGGAAAAAAAAAATAAAGATAATGGTTTTATTCCAAACATTATAAGATACTGTTTTCTTTGTTTGGTCATAAGTCTGTTCATCTGGTCTTACTTGCTTTTCCATTGAAATCTTTACGTGGAATTTTTGCTGTTGAGAAATAAAATTTAGTTTAAAAAATAAGCAAAACACAAAACAAAATGTGGCAAACACTTCTCACCCACTTGAAGAGCTACACGCAGTCAGTGTATGATTATGGAATAAAGCCATAAGTTAAGCCATGAAGCAATGAACGGGAGAATGAAGCAGGAAGAAATCTGTCCATATTGCTCCATGTTGAATGCTTTCAGTTTCTCATTTTTCTCTGTTAGGAAGAGTTAAAGCCCAGGTTCTCAATACAAGGTGGGGAGAATCTCTGGGGAGGAAGGCCCTGGAAATTGCCTAGGGATAGTGTGTTGACACTGATAATCTCTCTAGTCATAGAAGAAACTCCTGGTTCTGTGATTTACTTTATCTTGACAAAATGGAAATTTCTGTAACTGTCTCCATCAGCAGCATCTTTTGAAAAATAAGATTGCTTCAGCAGTTAAGTTTTAAAATGCTTCACTTTTTTCTCTGCTTGAACTTCTTGCCCTTTTCCCATCATACCTTTTAAAACAAATTTCCTGTCAAGTTACAGTTTACTTTAATTCATTTTTAACAAGTATATAGGCCTGTGACTAATCTAGAGATAATTACAGTGCCAATCCTATTGACAAAATTGAAATACTGAAATGAAAATATCTGCATTTCCACTCTCTTTTCCCAGTAATATTAACCTGTCACTCCAGTGCTGTATCAAAAATTCCTTGGCTTCTTTTCTTAAATCAAATTTGCCCAAAGCTCTGAGAAACCACATTTTCATAAGCAACTTAGGCTACATCTACAAGCTTCAGGAGTGAGATTACCGCCTTGCCTGTATCAGAAATTTTATTATGTGATATTAAGAACTTTGAAAACTGACTTATGCTTCTCTATTAAACTCACACTCAGAATTTAGGGGGATTCCTAATTAGCTTCTTATGCCCTAGTTAAGGTGTTAACCAGTTGAGTTTCCATTTCAAAGGCAGCATAATGAAAAAGTGACTGTTTCTCACTTAAGAACTACCGTACTTGTATTTGCACAGTAATTCTATATAAAAATTCAGCATCATGGAAAGTATTGCAATGGAGAAAGCTATAAACATGAACAATTTGCAAAAGAGGAAGAAAAACATTCATGAGGCAATTTACACCTTGTTACCTAATTTGAATTTTAATAGGCAGACTCCTACAATAGTCACATGCTGGAAGGAAACATTGACTGAAAAAAGTCAAAGAAGATATTATCAGATAATTATCATACAGTTTAAAATGCATATTCTATTTGTCAATATATAGTGCTTTAAAAAAGTCAGGGCATCATAGAAAATTCAGAGTTTAGATCAGAAACACTATACCAAATGCAAAGTAGTATTATAAATCTCTGAAGAGACGAACTTTTACTTCTCCATTGTACAGCAGTAAAACTAGGGAAACAGCTCTCTATGATCAAGGCAAATGCTATGCCACCAAATTTTGCATAAAATGCAAAAACACAAATGTTTTATAAAATATCATACCTTTTGGAGCTGTGTACCACCCATGAAGAAACACAGAAAAAGATGGTCTGAAAAAGAAAGAATAAAAGCTGTGCAGATGACAGAGCAGAGAGAGAGAGAAATACACAGTAAAACCATTTTAGAGCTTGTGATTAAGATGAGCATTAATATAGTGTGAATGTGTGTTCCTTCTAAATCTCATGTTAAAATGCGACTTCCGATGCTGGAGATGGACATGGTGGGAGATGTTGGGGTAATGGGGACAGATTCCTCATTAATGGCTTGGTGCTATTTTTGTGAGACTGAATGAGTTCTTGCTCTAGTAGTTCACATTAGAGGTAATTGTTTAAAATAGCCTAGCACCTCTCCCCTCTCCCTCTCTTATTCCATCTCTTACCATGTGAGAGACTTGCTCTCTTTGGCCTTCTACCATAATTGGAAGCTTCCTGAGGCCTCAACAGAAGGATTTGCTGGCACAAGTCTTCTTATATATCTTGTAGAACCACAAGCCAAAATAAATTTTGTTTCTTTATAAATTACTCAGCCTCAGGTATTTCTTTATAGCAACACAAATGGACTATTACAGTCATCAATAAATAACCTAAGTCTCATGTAAGACCATTTAAGGCTTTTAAATGTTCCTGGCAATTGGTGGGCCTATTACCAGCAAGAGTCTTCTGAGTACACAGGAAGAGTACTGTTGCATAAACAAACCCAAAAGCAAACTAAAAAATGAACTCTCTTGTTTTATTGTGGTAAATTCTGCACAATGTATTATCAGAAATGTGCAGCTATCAGCCACATTACCATGTTCCAATACTGCACATAAGTGCACACTCCCTCTATATATAATTGTAATAGATTTGTTGCCCAATGCACACAGCAAGTCAATATGTGGAGACACTAGGTAGCAACACAGAAAAAGGTGTAATCCTAGGGCCAAAAAATGAGTTGGGAGGAATCCTCAAATTCATCTCCCCAAAGAGTCTGGGACTAGGGTGTTTAAGGGTTTTGGAGTGAGATCAAGTATGGATATTGTAGATTGGTTGAAGAGTGCAGGGTGAAGTGATGGGACAGAGAGACGAGGAATCCGTATTCTCATAGTAATCTCATTCCTCTGAGGGTATCTGGTTGCTGGAATTCAGGGTCTAAAAATCATCTAAAGTGATCCTTAAACAAAAGCCTTATGGTTCTGACGTCAGAAATCCTGTCTATAGAAACAGTGAGGTCAGTATCTAGTGCTAACTGACTCTTATCACGGAAGAAGTAGGCCAGAGTGAAGCCTGCTTAATTGTAACGGTATTTCTATACAGAACGTGGCATGCACTTACCATCAACCCCGTGGAGGCAGTTTCATATACAGCATTTTTAATCAGAATAAAATAAAAGCTACCTAAACCCGGATTTACAAAGAAAAGCAGCAGTGGTTTAAAAACAACTTTTACCAGGAAGGCCTCAGCATATAAATAACATGAGGACTTCAATTAAAAACACCTGTTTAAGGCAAAATTGATTTTTAACCCTGTTCTTTTAGAAAGCTACTAGCACATAAGAGTGTTTTCCTGGCTTGAATGTTTCTATCCTTTATATCTATCCATTATGGTCACTTGGGTTGTTTTCATGTTTTAGCTATTGTGAATAACACTGGTATAAATATGGGTATACAAATGTCTCCAGATTCTGCTTTCAATTTTTATTCAATATATACCCAGAAATGGAAATATTGGATCATGTGGAAATTCTATGTTTAAAATTTTTTAAGGAATGCCATACTGTTCTTTATAGTAGCTGTGCCATCTCACATTTCTATTAACAGTTCACAAGAACTTCAATATCTCCACATCCTCAACAACACTTCTTATTTTCTGTGGTTTTTTTTGATGGTAGTCATTGTAATGCATGTGAGATAGTGTCTCATTGTTATTTTGTTGTGTCTCATTGTTATTTTGATCTATATTTCCTTTATAATTAGTGATATTGAGCATCTATTGATGTGTTAACTGGCCAATTGAGAAAATGTTCTCTTAAATATTTTACACATATTGATCAGGTTGTCTGCTTTTTGTTGTTGTTGTTGAATTTTAGGAGTTCATGTATTCTAAATATTAATCACTTATCATATATATGATTTACAATGTTTTCCACCATTCTGGGGCTGACTTTTAATGATATTAATAGTGCCTTTTCACACATTTATCTATATAACAAACATGCACATCTTGCACATGTACCCCTGAACTTAAAATAAAAATTGAAAGAAAAAAAATTGTGCTTTTTGATCAACAATTTAAAAAAATTGTAAAGTCCAATCTATTTTTTAAATTATTGCTTATGCCATTAGTGTCATAACCAAGAAATCATTGTCAAAACTAATGTCATAAATCTTTTGATCTATGTTTGTTTCTGAAGGTTTTATACTCTTAGATTTTACATCTAAGTCTTGAGGTTATTTTGTTTTATCCTTCAAATATGAAGGAGAAATAAAGACTTCCCTAGTCCAAAAAAAAAAAAAAAAAAAAAAAGCTTAGGTATTTCATTAACATCAGGTCCAACCTATAACATATGCTAAAGGGAGTCATTCAGTCTGAAAGTAAAGAATATTAATGAGAAATAAGAAATCACGTGAAGGTACAAAACTCACTGGAAACAGTTAAGTATAAAATAAATACAGAAAATTATAACAGTCTAAGTGTAGTTTGTAAACCACTCATATCTTAAATAGGAAAACCGAAAGACAAAACTATCAAAAGCAATAAATGCAACAACTTTTAAAAACATAGACAGCATAATAAGATATAAATAGAAATAACAAAATTTTAAAAAGAGGAAGGGATGAAGCTAAAGGGTAGAGTTCTTATTCATTTTCTCTTTACTTATTTGTTTTTGCATTAGAGTTATCAGTTTTAAATAATGGGTTATAAGATGTTATTTGCAAGCCTCATGGTAACATTCAAATCAAAAAGTATATAATAAATACATGAAAAATAAAAAGCAAGATATTAAATTATACTACCAGAGAAAATCACCTTCAATAAAGGAAGATAGGAACGAAGGAAGGGAAAACAACCAGAAAAAAAAAAAAAAAAATGGCAGGAGGAAGTCCTTTCTTATCAATAATAACACAATATAAATGGACTAAATTCTCCAATCAAAAGACAGAGTGACTGAATAGATTAAAAACACAAGACCCCACAATCTATTGCATACCAGAAATGCACTTTACCTGTAAAGACACATAGGGACTGAAAAATGAAGAGTAGAAAAAGATATGCCATGCCAATAAAAAGCAAAAAAAGAGCAAGAGTAGCTGTACTTAGGCAAAATAAATTTCAAAAGAAAACTATAAGAAAAGACAAAAAAGATCATTATATAATAAAAATGGTATTGATTTGGAAAAAAGATATAACAATTTTAAATATATATGCACCCAACACTGAAGCACCCGGATATATGAAGCAAACTTTATTAGACTTAGAGAGAGACCACAAGACAACAGTTGTAGGAGACTCCAACACCCCACTGTGAGCACTGAACAGATCTTCCAGACAGAAAATCAACAAAGAAACATTAGCTTTAATCCACACTATAGAGCAAATAGAGCTAGGAGATATTTATAGAACATTTCATGAATGGAATTGGAATATTCATACACAAAGACTTGATGAATGCTAGAGGTGATAGATACTCCATTTACCCCGATTTGATTATTACAGGTTGTATGTCTGTATCAAAATATCTCATATATCCCATAAAGATACACACCTACTATGTACCCATAAAAATTAAAAATTAGAAACATAATTTTAAAAACTTCATTGGAGGAAGCAACTACAGATGTGGTGAAAATAGCAAGACACCTAGAATTAAAGGCAGAGTCCAAAGATGGGACTGAATTTCATCAATCTCATGATAAAACTTGGACAGACGAGGACTTGCTTCTTACAGCTGAGCAAATAAAAAATATGTATTTTTTTCTTTTCTGAGATGGAATCTACCCCTGGTGAAGGTGCTGTAAACATTGTTGAAATGGCAACAAATAATTTAGAATATTACATAAACTTAGTTGACAAAGTAGTAGCAGGGTTTGCGATGACTAACTCTAACTTTGAAAGAAGCTTCAAATGTTAAGAAAATGCTATCAAACAGCATCACATGCTATAGAGAAATTTAATATTAAAAAGTCAATTGATGCAGCAAATGTCATTGTTATCTTATATTAAGAAATTGCCCCAGGTACCCAAACCTGCAGCAACCACCACCCTGATGAGTCAGGAGCCATCAATATGAAGGCAAAAATATCTACCAGCAAAAATATTATGACTCATTAAATGCTCAGATAATTGCTAGCAGGTTTTAGCAATTAAATATTTTAGTTAAAGTATACACATTGTATTTTTAGATATAACGCTATCACACACTAAACAGACTGCAATGTAGTGTGCACATAAATTTTGCATGCACTGGGAAAGCCAGAAAAATTGTGTGATAGTGCTTTATTGTGATATTTACTTTATTGCAGTGGTCTGAAACTGAACCCAAGATATTCTACAAGGTATGTTTGTATTTCTTGTTACTGTTTTAATGTGTTCCCAAAATTTTATGATTTGGAAACTTATCCCCAAATTCATGTGTTGATTAAAGTTGGTGACTTTGGGAGGTAATTAGGATTAGATAAGGTCTTTAGGGCTAGGTCCTCATAAATGGGTCTGTGGCTTTATAAGGAGAGTTAAAGAGACCTGAGCAGATACACTTTCTCTTTCTCTCTTTTCATATGCTGGCTTCTGCCATGTTTTGATACAACAAGAATTCCCTCACTTGGACTTTCCAGTCTTTAAAACTATAAAAAATTCCTTCCTTCCTTCTTTCCTTCTTTCCTTCCTTCTTTCCTTCCTTCCTTCCTTCCTTCCTTCCTTCCTTCCTTCCTTCCTTCCTTCCTTCCTTCCTTCCTTCCTTCTT